>NC_047104.1:106946323-107246323 GCF_902500255.1 Thalassophryne amazonica | reverse complement strand
ACCACTCTTTCATGCTTGGGCACACTCTCCACCACCTCATCTAACACACTCCAGAAATCTTCTTTCTCCTTCATCTCACAACCTACCTGTGGGGCATATGCACTGATGATATTCATCATCACCCCTTCAATTTCCAACTTCACACTCATCACCCTGTCAGACACTCGCTTAACCTCCAGCACACTCTTAACATACTCTTCCTTTAAAATGACCCCAACACCATTTCTCTTCCTGTCCTCACCATGGTACAGCAACTTACCCACCGCCGATGCTCCTGCTCTTACTTCCCTTCTACTTGGTCTCTTGCACACACAATATGTCTACCTTTCTCCTCTCCATCATATCAGCCAGCTCTCTCCCTTTACCAGTCATACTACCAACATTCAAAGTCCCCACTCTCATTTCCACCCTTCCAGTTTTCTTCTTCTCCCGCTGTTTGTGGAAATGTTCTCCTCCTCTTTCTCGCCATCTTCGCCCAGCAGTAGCCCAATTTCCACCGGCGCCCTGTTGGGCAACAGCACCGGTGGCAGACGTTGTTAACCCGGGCCGTGACCGATCCGGTATGGAAATTCGATTCTTAGTCTGCATAGTTGGGCTGGCTTGTTTTACGCCGGGTGCCCTTCATGGCGCAACCCTCCTCATTTATCCAGGCTTGGGACCGGCACTCAGAATGTACTGGCTGCACACCCCATGTGGCTGAGTTATTTGTAAGATATTGCCAAACATGTAGTATTTCTTGTAATATACAGATCACATAATCATGATAATACTGTTGTTTTACAGTAATTCAATTTCTTAAAAAAAAAAAATCAAACAATTACACCACAACAAGCAGGCACAAGTAGTGGACATGCATGCAATATGGTCTTCAGAACTTTGGCATTAATTCACAGGTACCAACAAACGCCATTAAAGGTTCAAGATGGCAGAAATGTATATATTATAGCTTTAAGGGCACTCTACAATCTCATTTAGAACTAATTACTTATCAAATTATGATTCAGCATTGTAATTTGACAGCCATGATGGATTTATGTAAATTAGGCATATTTCCCTGAAGGCACATTGGGGTACATTTTTTTTTATATATGTTGTTCAGGAAACCTCTACAAAATGTATTGTATAAAAAAGCTCTGAAAGAATTATAGGTGACTGTGGATGTGAGAGCCTGTTGTTTCCGCCATCCACAGCTTCATGTCGAGGTGGAATAAAGGACTGTCAAACAGGAAAACACATCAAATCTAGGCTGTGGTTTCCCATGTGCCTTCTGGCAAACTGCAGATGAACTTTCGCTTGTTTTTAAGAAAATCCTCCACTATACCACTTCATCGTGAAGGTGTATAACTGGTGATGTAACAGAATAAAGTGTATCAAAAGTCTGACTAAAACGACTTTTCTTCCTCTCCGGTGTCTCTGGCTTTAAGTAGCTTCTTCCTCCAGAGGGCGGAGTTAAGAAACAGGAGTTGGAAGATCAAGAATAGGCTCCGTTCAATCTCAAAACGTTGTTCTACGTTTATAAAGCTGTAGACATATAGATCAGTGGGCTGAATGCAGCTTATGTTACCATTTGGTGCCATCGTCTCTTCTACACACGCTTCGAACTTCCGGTAGCGAATGTGGGCATCCTTCTAGAAAAATACAAGAAACGCAGCTAACGTTACGTCCAACAGAGGAAATCTTTTTGAGACAAAGAGCGTCAAGGTATGTGGAAGTCATGTGACATATTTTAAGATTTATTTAACCATAACAGTCGTCTTCACGTCAGTTTTACTCGATGTGTTTGCATAAAATGAGTAGTCACTTGTTAGCCTTCGGTCCCAAGTTAGTCTCGTGGTTTGTTTCCCTGTCGAATTCAACGCAGCACAATATTTATGTAATTTACATCCACGGTCATTTACTTTTATGTAGTCATTAGCGGTCGTCATTCGACTAACAAACATGTAGCAGCACGCCAAGTTAGCCTGTCAGCTAACAATGCGACTGCTGTTTAAATGGTAGTGGTCTTTAGCTAGCTGGTGAGCGTAGCACCACTAAAACACAGCCTGCTATCGAAACCGAAAAGAGCACTTTAATATAAATGGTTTTCGTCTTTGTGGTTTATTTATCTTTTAACTGCAAGGTAAACTTAATCTAAAATAAGGGCGACATTTTAGTTTGCGTACTTCAGGAAAATACAAAGTCAGTGTCGTCATTATATCATCAACTTACATGTGGCTAATCTATTCACTAACAATTTTTTTTATAAATAAATGCTCCTCAGTGTTGCCAGATTAACCTATAAAACAAGACAGAATGCCTGAGTGGGTTTTGAGAGTCAAACTATTTTTATTTTACATTTAACAGTATATTTAAAATATATTTCACTCACTCATCTTCAGCTGCATACTCCAACCAAGGGTTGTGGGGGGGCTGGACTTTATCCCAGCAGTCATAGAGCGTGAGGTGGGGTACACCCTGGACAGGACACCATACCTGTCGCAGGCCCATATAGAGGGTTTTCAATCACGTGACCGATTTGCTGCAGGAGAGGTGCCGTCTCCATTCTGGATTACAAGGAGGCTGGCGCGTGATAGAAAAATGGAGAGAATGTACGGTTATTACGATGCTTTAAATCCTCGAGATAAAGCTATTTATCGTGATAGACGTGTAGCAGTTGGTTTAGTGGATCCGTATCTTATACCAGATAGTGAATTTAGTTTTGATGTAACGAACTGGCCGACAGTGTCACACTGCGATATTGTGAACTAGGAAGCTGCCGACCAGGTCAGCCTCGCCGGCCTCCTGCAGAGCATCACAGCGGAGCTCTTAAAGCGGAGGTCGTCTTGAAGTCCTGAGCGATTTCTCTCACCAGGCGCTAGAAGGGCAGCTTGCGGATCAGCAGCTCGGTGCTCGAGGACCACAATGTAAATAAGCATCCGTATTGGAAGCGTTCTTGTGTTATCCTCTGCAGTATTTTTATGTATTCTTATATAATTTTATGGCCGAATAAAATAAAATTCTGTTAGCGGCAGATCTCTCTCAGCGCCATGGTGCCGTGAGGCTTCTTCACACCGATGTTGAAGCTTCTGCAATTGTTTGCCAAATGCACGTAGCGTAACACAGCAGCCACCGCGTGGTAATCCAGAATGGGCGCGGGACACAAAATGACGTGACCGATATGTCACATGAAAACCCTCTATATAGACAAACAAACACATTTACACCTGTACGCACACCTATGGACAATTTAAAGTTTCCAGTCGACCTAACCTGCATGTCTTTGGATGTGGAAGGAAGCCGGAACACTCGGAGGGAATCCGTGCAAACACAGGAAGAACATGCGGGCTCCACGCAGAAAGGACACAGGTGGGAATCGATCCCGTGATCTTCTTACTAGGAGGAAACTGCTAACCACTAAGCCTAAATTATGTTTCACTTATCCAAACTCATACATGTAACAAAGGTAAAACAGCAGTATTATAACTAGAGCCCGATCGATATGGATTTTTTGAGGCTGATGCAGATAACGATATTTTGATGGAAAAAAAAATGCTGCTAATCGATAAATCGGCTGATTTGCCGATAGCCAAAAAATCAGCCGACATTATTATTATTATTATTATTTTTTATTTTTTTTTAATGAATAAAATGTTCTTTTTTGACCCTTAACAAATAAAGTATGAGCTAAAAGCTGAAGCTTTGTCCTCATATTGATTAACTTTATAACAGAGAAGAATTTTCAAGTTCAAAAAATGCAATCAACAACATCCTTATGAACTTATTTGTATGCTTTTGTCAGCCGATCAGTGCAGTGTGACGGCGAACTACGGGGGCCGGTGATGAACACATTTAAGCAGGAGTGTAAGCAGGTCTCAGTTGAATGGAGTCAGAGCTCCATCTACTGGATAAACGGTGCAAGGACATTTTACATTGCCAACACAAACATTATTTCAGTAACTGTTCTCTTTATGAGTGATTCTTAGACTACGGGCACTTATTAAAACTAAAACAATGTCGGACTCTGTAGTTTTCTCTGGGCCCCTCCCCAATCGGACCGGGAGTGACATGTTTAGCCGCATGTTCTCCCTGAATTGCTGGCTGAGTGGTGTCCAAAAAATGAGGTGGGCTTCATAGATAATTGGCAAAGCTTCTGGGGAAAACCTGGTCTTGTTAGGAGAGACGGCATCCATCCCACTTTGGATGGAGCAGCTCTCATTTCTAGAAATCTGGCCAATTTTCTTAAATCTTCCAAACCGTGACTATCCAGGGTTGGGACCAGGAAGCAGAGTTGTAGTCTTACACACCTCTCTGCAGCTTCTCTCCCCCTGCCATCCCCTCATTACCCCATCCCCGTAGAGATGGTGCCTGCTCCCAGACCACCAATAACCAGCAAAAATCTATTTAAGCATAAAAATTCAAAAAGAAAAAAATAATATAGCACCTTCAACTGCACCACAGACTAAAACAGTTAAATGTGGTCTATTAAACATTAGTTCTCTCTCTTCTAAGTCCCTGTTAGTAAATGATATAATAATTGATCAACATATTGATTATTCTGCCTTACAGAAACCTGGTTACAGCAGGATGAATATGTTAGTTTAAATGAGTCAACACCCCCGAGTCACACTGCCAGAACGCTCGTAGCACGGGCCGAGGCGGAGGATTAGCAGCAATCTTCCATTCCAGCTTATTAATTAATCAAAAACCCAGACAGAGCTTTAATTCATTTGAAAGCTTGACTCTTAGTCTTGTCCATCCAAATTGGAAGTCCCAAAAACCAGTTTTATTTGTTGTTATCTATCGTCCTGCTGGTCGTTACTGTGAGTTTCTCTGTGAATTTTCAGAACTTTTGTCTGACTTAGTGCTTAGCTCAGATAAGATAATTATAGTGGGCGATTTTAACATCCACACAGATGCTGAGAATGACAGCCTCAACACTGCATTTATTCTATTATTAGACTCAATTGGCTTTGCTCAAAATGTAAATGAGTCCACCCACCACTTTAATCATATCTTAGATCTTGTTCTGACTTATGGTATGGAAATTGAAGACTTAACAGTATTCCCTGAAAACTCCCTTCTGTCTGATCATTTCTTAATAACATTTACATTTACTCTGATGGACTACCCAGCAGTGGGGAATAAGTTTCATTACACTAGAAGTCTTTCAGAAAGCGCTGTAACTAGGTTTAAGGATATGATTCCTTCTTTATGTTCTCTAATGCCATATACCAACACAGTGCAGAGTAGCTACCTAAACTCTGTAAGTAAGATAGAGTATCTCGTCAATAGTTTTACATCTCATTGAAGACAACTTTGGATGCTGTAGCTCCTCTGAAAAAGAGAGCTTTAAGTCAGAAGTGCCTGACTCTGTGGTATAACTCACAAACTCGCAGCTTAAAGCAGATAACCCGTAAGTTGGAGAGGAAATGGCGTCTCACTAATTTAGAAGATCTTCACTTAGCCTGGAAAAAGAGTCTGTTGCTCTATAAAAAAAAAAGCCCTCCGTAAAGCTAGGACATCTTACTACTCATCACTAATTGAAGAATATAAGAACAACCCCAGGTTTCTTTTCAGCACTGTAGCCAGGCTGACAGAGTCAGAGCTCTATTGAGCCGAGTATTCTTTTAACTTTAACTAGTAATGACTTCATGACTTTCTTTGCTAATAAAATTTTAACTATTAGAGAAAAAATTACTCATAACCATCCCAAAGACGTATCGTTATCTTTGGCTGCTTTCAGTGATGCCGGTATTTGGTTAGACTTTTTCTCTCAGATTGTTCTGTCTGAGTTATTTTCATTAGTTACTTCATCCAAACCATCAACATGTCTATTAGACCCCATTCCTGCCAGGCTGCTCAAGGAAGCCCTACCATTATTTAATGCTTCGATCTTAAATATGATCAATCTATCTTTATTAGTTGGCTATGTACCACAGGCTTTTAAGGTGGCAGTAATTAAACCATTACTTAAAAAGCCATCACTTGACCCAGCTATCTTAGCTAATTATAGGCCAATCTCCAACCTTCCTTTTCTCTCAAAAATTCTTGAAAGGGTAGTTGTAAAACAGTTAACTGATCATCTGCAGAGGAATGGTCTATTTGAAGAGTTTCAGTCAGGTTTTAGAATTCATCATAGTACAGAAACAGCATTAGTGAAGGTTACAAATGATCTTCTTATGGCCTCAGACAGTGGACTCATCTCTGTGCTTGTTCTGTTAGACCTCAGTTTATTACAGAGATTAGAGCATGCCATAGGTATTAAAGGCACTGCGCTGGTTTGAATCATATTTATCTAATGGATTACAATTTGTTCATGTAAATGGGGAATCTTCTTCACAGACTAAGGTTAATTATGGAGTTCCACAAGGTTCTGTGCTAGGACCAATTTTATTCACATTATACATGCTTCCCTTAGGCAGTATTATTAGACGGCATTGCTTAAATTTTCATTGTTACGCAGATGATACCCAGCTTTATCTATCCATGAAGCCAGAGGACACACACCAATTAGCTAAACTGCAGGATTGTCTTACAGACATAAGGACATGGATGACCTCTAATTTCCTGCTTTTAAACTCAGATAAAACTGAAGTTATTGTACTTGGCCCCACAAATCTTAGAAACATGGTGTCTAACCAGATCCTTACTCTGGATGGCATTACCCTGACCTCTAGTAATACTGTGAGAAATCTTGGAGTCATTTTTGATCAGGATATGTCATTCAAAGCGCATATTAAACAAATATGTAAGACTGCTTTTTTGCATTTACGCAATATCTCTAAAATTAGAAAGGTCTTGTCTCAGAGTGATGCTGAAAAACTAATTCATGCATTTATTTCCTCTAGGCTGGACTATTGTAATTCATTATTATCAGGTTGTCCTAAAAGTTCCCTGAAAAGCCTTCAGTTAATTCAAAATGCTGCAGCTAGAGTACTGATGGGGACTAGAAGGAGAGAGCATATCTCACCCATATTGGCCTCTCTTCATTGGCTTCCTGTTAATTCTAGAATAGAATTTAAAATTCTTCTTCTTACTTATAAGGTTTTGAATAATCAGGTCCCATCTTATCTTAGGGACCTCATAGTACCATATCACCCCAATAGAGCGCTTCGCTCTCAGACTGCAGGCTTACTTGTAGTTCCTAGGGTTTGTAAGAGTAGAATGGGAGGCAGAGCCTTCAGCTTTCAGGCTCCTCTCCTGTGGAACCAGCTCCCAATTCGGATCAGGGAGACAGACACCCTCTCTACTTTTAAGATTAGGCTTAAAACTTTCCTTTTTGCTAAAGCTTATAGTTAGGGCTGGATCGGGTGACCCTGAACCATCCCTTAGTTATGCTGCTATAGACTTAGACTGCTGGGGGGTTCCCATGATGCACTGAGTGTTTCTTTCTCTTTTTGCTCTGTATGCACCACTCTGCATTTAATCATTAGTGATTGATCTCTGCTCCCCTCCACAGCATGTCTTTTTCCTGGTTCTCTCCCTCAGCCCCAACCAGTCCCAGCAGAAGACTGCCCCTCCCTGAGCCTGGTTCTGCTGGAGGTTTCTTCCTGTTAAAAGGGAGTTTTTCCTTCCCACTGTCGCCAAGTGCTTGCTTACAGGGGGTCGTTTTGACCATTGGGGTTTTTACGTAATTGTTGTATGGCCTTGCCTTACAATGTGAAGCGCCTTGGGGCAACTGTTTGTTGTGATTTGGCGCTGTATAAATAAAATTGATTGATTGATTGATTGATTATTATGTCCTTTGATCATACTGTATGAAAAACAGAAAAAAGGGGAAATTTCACACTTTTATAGTTATCTTTACAATGAAAGTGTGTTAAGAAATTTGTTCTAGTAGTCTATGATGACTTTTTCACCTTTTTTCAGCATCATTATATGCAAATATTTCCGTTTTGTGCTTGTCCCACACCCAGACTTTTGATCTTCAATGATAAAAATGAATGGTAAAGAAACGTTTTTTCTAATGTTTTAAAATATCTCTGAATAAAATATCAGTAAAATAATCAAAACATAATTGGGGTATTCAGTGTCATACAACTGTTGTGATTTTTTTTTTTAAACAAAATATAGTTGTCCCACACTATTGCCGTAATTTCCACCACAACACTGTAATGTCCCTAAACAGTTTGTATGAAAGATTGTTTGGGTAGTTTCTATGGAGATAAACAGTGACATCAGATCACATTTATATAGCGCCAAATCACAACAGTTGCCCCAAGGCGCTTTATATTGTAAGGCAATGGTGTGGTGGAAATTACATTTACAAGGCCAATAGTGCCCGTAGTTAAAGAATCACCCTTATGAGAAATTACCGGTGTTCTATCGGCAAAATTTCGGCCGATAGTGAGTACTTTGAAAAGGGCTTATATCGGCCGATAATATCGGTCGGGCTCTAATTACAACCCCTGGCGATAATTATGGAATCACCGGCCTCGGAGGATGTTCATTCAGTTGTTTAATTTTGTAGAAAAAAAAGCAGATCACAGACATGACACAAAACTAAAGTCATTTCAAATGGCAACTTTCTGGCTTTAAGAAACACTATAAGAAATCAGGAAAAAAAATTGTGGCAGTCAGTAACGGTTACTTTTTTAGACCAAGCAGAGGGAAAAAAATATGGAATCACTCAATTCTGAGGAATAAATTATGGAATCACCCTGTAAATTTTCATCCCCAAAACTAACACCTGCATCAAATCAGATCTGCTCGTTAGTCTGCATCTAAAAAGGAGTGATCACACCTTGGAGAGCTGTTGCACCAAGTGGACTGACGTGAATCATGGCTCCAACACGAGAGATGTCAATTGAAACAAAGGAGATGATTATCAAACTCTGAAAAGAGGGTAAATCATCACGCAAAGTTGCAAAAGATGTTGGTTGTTCACAGTCAGCTGTGTCTAAACTCTGGACCAAATACAAACAACATGGGAAGGTTGTTAAAGGCAAACATACTGGTAGACCAAGGAAGACATCAAAGCGTCAAGACAGAAAACTTAAAGCAATATGTCTCAAAAATCGAAAATGCACAACAAAACAAATGAGGAACGAATGGGAGGAAACTGGAGTCAACGTCTGTGACCCAACTGTAAGAAACCGTCTAAAAGGAAATGGGATTTACATACAGAAAAGCTAAACGAAAGCCATCATTAACACCTAAACAGAAAAAAACAAGGTTACAATGGGCTAAGGAAAAGCAATCGTGGACTGTGGATGACTGGATGAAAGCCATATTCAGTGATGAATCTCGAATCTGCATTGGGCAAGGTGATGATGCTGGAACCTTTGTTTGGTGCCGTTCCAATGAGATTTATAAAGATGACTGCCTGAAGAGAACATGTAAATTTCCACAGTCATTGATGATACGGGCCTGCATGTCAGGTAAAGGCACTGGGGAGATGGCTGTCAATACATCATCAATGAATGCACAAGTTGGAGCCATGATTCATGTCAGTCCACTTGGCGCAACAGCTCTCCAAGGTGTGATCACTCCTTTTTAGATGCAGACTCACGAGCAGATCTGATTTGATGCTGGTGTTAGTTTTGGGGATGAAAATTTACAGGGTGATTCCATAATTTATTCCTCAGAATTGAGTGAGTCCATATTTTTCTCCCTCTGCTTGGTCTGAAAAAAGTAACCGTTACTGACTGCCAGAATTTTTTTTTCCTGATTTCTTATAGTGTTTCTTAAAGCCAGAAAGTTGCCATTTGAAATGACTTTAGTTTTGGGTCATGTCTGTGATCTGCTTTTTTTCTACAAAATTAAACAACTGAATGAACATCCTCCGAGGCTGGTGATTACATAATTATTGCCAGGGGTTGTAAAATGTTAATCCACAGCTTTGACCTGGCCATTTGTGCAGTTTATAGCTGCACATGACGGCATTTTTTAGCAAAACCACAAAGAATAAAGTTGCGTGCGCCTCGTTAAAGATCGGTAGAAAAGACTGTTCTGGAGCAGTACATGCGAGTGGTAATGTGACAGCCGATTTGCTTCAAAAATATTGGCCAATGAGCTGTCCAGTGTTATATACAGATCAGTGGAAGCTGCATCTGACTACCGATGAAGAGATGCAAAAGTCGGAGGACGCTTCAATACGCCACAGGCCTGGCACAAACGCTTCACAGAATACCCCATGGCCACCCAGCACCCGCACCATTGTGGGGGCTGTGTGCCATGATTTTTATGAATAAATCATTTTATTAGTTCCTTGTCAGCTTCATCAGAAAGTGTAGCTGGGACATTTTCCTCAAAAAAACAACAACAAAAAAAAACGCTGTCAGAAACATTTGGAAATGTTATGATTTTAGTGCAACATGTCAATTAAAACAAAGAATATTGGAAATAATGGATGCCTCCATGCAGCACCAAAATCTCAAAGAATGACAGCATGTCTCTGTACGTGAAGAATTTCAAATTCCATTCTGCCGTTTTCTTCATAAAAGCCTCCCTGTTCACTGGCACAGGGGCTGCAGCATCGTTCTTAGCCTCCGATCTGATTGATCTCGCAGCAGACAGTGTAGAATGAGTCGGCTGTGCACTGGCCTCGAGCTCCACGGCGGCTCGATCCTAGTGTGCCCCCTCCACAGACGGACTGGCTATCGCAGCGCCCCGTGTGGGCTGTGGTGCCCATCCAAATGAAACAAAAAATACAGAGATCATCCTCTGGTCATCGGGCTTTGTGTAACGCATGCGTTTTGTCATGGTTTGTGTTGTCTGGATATAAACAGAATAAAAAATATAACGCAGTGCTAAAATGCCCTCGGCTGTATGAGCATTGTGTTCTTTATAATTTGTACTTTTTAATTATGAAGATCCTATTTTCTTACATACAATTTATACATGTTCAATAAAGCCCCTCTATCAATCAGTCGATCATAAGCAATATTTGTATTTTAAGAGTGGAAGTTGTACAAATCAAGGAATATTTGTAGATGGCCCTCTCTGCATTTGCATGTATTAATGAGACAAATTTAACGCCATAGGATGTTAACTTTGAGTTAGTGGAAGTTAGCATGCACGCTAACATCTGCAAAATGTCTTTTACATGACTGCAGAGGTGTTATCAGGTTACAGAAACAGTGTTTTCAGTTTTAGAAGTGTTTATTTCTCGCTAGCTTTTACATAATATATGACAAAGAGGATATATTTACACATAAACAAAATGAAGTTCTGCAGCTAGCTATCAGCCTGTGATGTCACCATGCTAATGTCTGCAAAATGTCATAAGTTCAGAGGTGTTATTAGGTTCCAAAAATGCTGTTTTCAGTTTTAGAAGTGTTTATTTCTCGCTAGCTTTTACATAATATATGAGAAACATATATATAAACACACAAAATGAAGCGATTTTGGAGAGGCCAGCCACTGATGTCACAGTGCAGTTCTACTCTGATGGACTGTTAGGCCCGTCATTCAAAAACAAAACTAAACAGATTGAAACAGAATGTGACTTTTTAATCCTCTGCCTCCCAACTCTTCTGTATTTTGCTGCACGGTGAATTTCTCCATTGTGAGATCAATAAATTCTTATCTTAACCGTCTGATAAGACCGATGATTAAGTTGTGCACGTCATTCATCGCAGAACCTACTGTGGACAAACTGTATCTGCATGAATTACCGACCAATTCCCATTTAAGTCAAAATGGGAGCTTTGCTACTGTCAAGACATGAAGTTTATAAAATGTGTAAAAAAAAAAAATATAATTTTGCCAGGGTGAAGAGGATTAACCTCTTAAAATAGGTCAAGGTTAGCCATCTTTGAACTTGTCCAAGGTCTGTGTCCCAAGAATGTTTCCTGTAAATTTGAAGACACTGGTTTTAATAGGACTGGACGTATGCTGAGCACAGACAGACGGACACAAAGCCTTCGCAAAATTTGATGGCCTTGGGTAATAAAGAGCTCAAATTGTTTATGTGAAATTTGCCCACAAAAATGGGTTTGCATGCATTCAGAGCCCCCTTTTCCATGTTTCTTTACAGTGCACATTCGTTTTGGATTATGTGTACATTTTCCCCCACTGCCGTGCATCTGACGGCATGTTCATGTAACCATCTTACGTGGAACGTTTTAATATACAAGTAGGCACATTACGTTTATGTGGACACGCCATCAGTTTTGTTCTTTTTTCCATGAATTGTATAATCTGAAGTTTGAGCTCTGGTCAAAAGAGGACAAATTGAGTTTTCTGAACAGGACAATAATCATGTGGCTTTTTTCAGTTGTGTGTTTTTTTTTTGTTTTTTTTTTCACTTTCATTTTAGATCTCTGTGGAAATGTGATGTCATCTGTAGCACACCAACTGCACGGGAGACAACAGCATCGCACAGTGGCTGCTGAAGCAGTTACACAGGTGTTTTTGTGTCCCCTCTGGACCGGGTGCATTTTAAGCTGCAGCACTGCTGCCATCCTATGTAGTGGACCCCTTAGGGAGACTTTTTGAGCGGTATGACTTTTTCATTTTGAGCAACGTTAGCTATGATATTTTGGACATATGGGAGCATTTCGCTTGCTGTTAGTGTTAAACTGACATACATGCTGTTTCAAGTGGCTGACATTGTAGTCCATCAGACACAATAAAATATCTGAGCCATTTTTTTGTTCCCCTTATTTGAGCTATCACACTGGCTCATATTCAAAGAACACAATATCCCAAATTTTCTGTTAGTTTTATGAGACAGTCTGTTTTGTTGTGTATATAAGTCTGTGTTTAGCTTAGGGTATCACAGTATTGATAGGTCTGTGGTTCATATTTTTGTGTTTGCATGCCTGAGGACAAAGCAAGGGACAGTACTTAACATGTAACTATGGACATTGTGACAAGCTGACAGCAGGTCTGACCAGAATCCTTTGCATCCTGCAGAACATGTTTAAATTCAGGTGTGGGCCATTCTAGACAAGTGGACAGTTGGGATCCATATTTGACTTGAACACTGTTTGAGATGTTGAACTTCAAGTGCTTGCTCACAGGGGGTCGTTTTGACCGTTGGGGTTTTTCTGTAATTATTGTATGGCTTTTGCCTTACAA
Source organism: Thalassophryne amazonica (assembly GCF_902500255.1). Taxonomy (NCBI): domain Eukaryota; kingdom Metazoa; phylum Chordata; class Actinopteri; order Batrachoidiformes; family Batrachoididae; genus Thalassophryne; species Thalassophryne amazonica. The sequence goes on along the minus strand of NC_047104.1, from coordinate 107,233,318 downwards.
TATAAAGCGCCTTGGGGCAACTGTTTGTTATGATTTGGCGCTATATAAATAAAATTGATTTGATTTGATTCTCATTTACTGGTAAATTGTGCTGATGGTTTCAGTTTTGTTTTCCCAGGTTTTGTTACAAAGAAGAGCTTGAAATAGCTCTTCCACCTCAATACAGTGGAACGCAAAGAGATTGTACTTGAGTTGCTCAAAAGGTGCAATTAAGGTCTTGTTCAGACAGACGCGAGTTTAGGTGTATCTGCAAAAACTTTGTAGTGTGTCAGTGTTTTGTTCACACACAACCAGTAATTTTGCTACCCGAAAACATTACTTTTAGAAAACTGGTTCTGGAGTGTATCAATCTCAAAACCCCGTCATCATGTTTTTTGTGTGTACCACCGATACGCAGTTTTTGTGAAGCAACGATGTCATAGCCTCACCTCAGTTTTAACCCTGGCTGCAATAGAGGGTTTTTATGTGACGTATCGGTCACGTCATTTTATGTCCCGCGCCCATTCTGGATTATGACGTGGTGGCCGCTGTGATACGCTACGTGCATTTGGCGAACAATTGCAGAAGCGTCAACGTCGGTGTGAAGAAGCCTCACGGCACAGTGGCGCTGAGAGAGATCTGCCGCTACCAGAAATCCACTGCTCCCAGAATTTTATTTTATTTTATTCGGCAATAAAATTATATAAGAATACATAAAATACTGCTGAGGATAACACAAGAATGCTTCCAATACGGATGCTTATTTGCATTATGGTCCTCGAGCACCGAGCTGCTGATCCACAAGCTGCACTTCTAGCGCCTGGTGAGAGAAATCAGTCAGGACTTCAAGATGACCTCCGCTTTCAGAGCTCCACCGTGATGCTCTGCAGGAGGCTGGAGAGGCTGACCTAGTCGGAAGCTTCCTAGTTCACAATATCGCAGTGTGACACTGTCGGCCAGTTCGTTACATCAACACTAAATTGACTATCTGGTATAAGATACGGATCCACTGAACCAACTGCTACACATCTGTCACGATAATTAGCTTTATCTCGAGGATTTAAAGCATCGTAATAACGGACATTCTCTCCATTTTTCTATCACGCGCCAGCCTCCTTGTAATCCAGAATGGAGACGGCACCTATCCTGCAGCAAATTGGTCATGTGATTGAAAACCCTCTATATGTCAACGTAGCAACAACGGCAGATTGCAGGTTTGTGTTCATGGTGCAGAAGCTACTGAGCTCATTGGGGCTACTACAGCAAAATCGTCTGCTACAACGAGCGTCTCCCATCATCTACAGTGAGGAGCAAACTGTCATCTTTTAGTCGACTTATCCAGTGTTACTTGAAGCAAAACTTTGACTTTGTCTTCGGGCCACACCAATGTCTCAGCTTTTGCGCCTGCTTTAGCATTCATGTTTGCAATCAAGCTTTATGCGAATGCTTCATATCATCTGTTTTTTTGTGGGAGCATTAGAGCACCACATACAGGCCTGGCATATATACTGCAGCATTTTCATTTGCTTTCAGTGGTTTTTTGTGTATGTAGATATTTATTGAAATGGTGTCATGTTTACAGAACACTTTTTGAAAATGACAAAAAAAAAAAATTGGGAAAGTTCTGTTTCTGTGTGAACAATGCATAAAACTCAATCATTTTCTTTCAAAAGCAGTGAGCCACTTACTTAGGATCACACACAGACCTGCCTTTATAATGTTCGTAGTAGGGGCTATGGTATAAATATGTGATTTTTTTTTTTCCCTCTTTTTAATAGGGCAGCGCAGTCTCGTTTGAAACCCTGCGTGATATTGCAGTATTTGACCACTTCCGGGGACAGCCTGCCATTCCACGATACAAAGCAGCATTACGTCTAACAGAAAAATAGTGTACTGTTTTGATTTCGTCTGCAATTACGAAGCAGTCGTGAAAAGTGCAGTTTTTTTTGGGGGGGGGGGGGGTTCCCGGTGGATAAGGGAAGACGAGGCAAGTTTTAGCCTACACACTTTGACAGAGTAGCTGTGGTTTCTCGCTTGCACAACCGCCTTGACATGTCTGAGCGCCAGGTCATAAACAAACCGCAACACATTTCCGCTTTCCACCTCATCGTCACTTTTTCTTTACATTTTCACTTTGTTTGCTGTGTAATTTGCCCAAAAACTCGGAGAAAGTGCCGTGTTTGTGATGGGGACATACGAGGGCTGTTCCTGAACGTAGTATTATTGTATTATATGTATCATATTTTAACCCTTTAGTACCCACCCTCAAACGAGACTGCGCTCCCCAATTGCTCAACATGTTTTCTGTTCATAGTCAGCCAATTAACGCTCTGGAGTCGTTTGATGAATGAAGCAGTTGTACCATCTAATCTGAGTTTCTGTTTGAATGTGTGTTGAAAGTGCAGACTTCAACCTATATACCAGTTTTTAAATTTTGGTGATAGACCCAGTAAAACTTGAATAATTTATATTTTTTGCAAGGCTTTCCCTGACTATTCTGATAATGTGTGGAGCGGCTCATCATGCTGTGCTTCGTCGAGCACGAATGGGTCTTCTCTCCCTCTTTCCTCCTCTCTGCCCAGAGCAATTACAAGGGGGGGGACTTCCCCTTTATTATTGGAAATGCATTTCTGTTGTGCTTTTCCATCTAAAACGTATGCTTATCACGCTTTACAATGATGATTTATGGTCACCCATTCCTGCACACATTTACAGTGTCATGTCTTACTGGAGATGTAAGACATCACAGATCAACTTGGGGATAAAAGGCCTTGTCCAACGACTCGTAGTGACTTATTTCATTTATTTTATTTTTTTTTTCCAGGTCTTGCAGGGATTTAAAACAAGGATCTTGTGGTCTCAAGCCCACTGCGTGGCCCTCTACTTAGACCAGAGGTGGGTAGCTTGTTCCAAAAAGGGCCAAGAGGGCGCAGATTTTCTTTACAGCCACTGACTCCACCAGGTGATTTCACTGATTAATGTCACTTTGAGCAGAGAGAATCAGTTAATCAGTGAAATCACCTGGTAGAGTCAGTGGTTGCAAAGAAAACCTGCACCCTCTTGGCCCTTTCTGGAACAAGTTGCCCACCCTTGATGTAGACCAAATGATAAAGGTGCACTTTCTATGTTTATTAGTAAACCTCTTAACCTGTGAGTTGTTCGTGTGCCTGTGTTTATACAGAAAACAAAACTGAGCCTAATGTTGTTATCCTTCTTGGGTGGCATACCATAACCTTTTAAATTAACAGTGGCTTTGTGTAACATGTTTGAATTAACAGATGCCTTCTGCAGCACTTGGCAACAATGCGGTGCAGTCTGCCATTCCAGACATGGGAAGTGGGAGCCAATCTGAGGCCATGAAGCAGATTCTGGGAGTAATTGACAAGAAGGTTCGCAACATGGAAAAGAAAAAGGTGTGTGTAGTTCATTTAGCATGAAGTGTATCTTCATCTTGTCTTATGGTAAACCATGAATGAAAATGAATGAAAACTGTTTATTTCGAACATTTGATACAACAACAATTACAAGATAGATCAGTAAAGACAACAACAAAAAAGTTCCTACTGTGTACCCAACATGTCCGAAAAGGGGTAGGGTGAAGCATCAGCTTATTTATCCCTACCCCTTCTTCCCCACAACCAGTAATACCCTTTGCCACATATACACATAGATTCCTACACACCTAAACCGATATCAATATATATATACTCAACAAAAATATAAACGCAACACTTTTGGTTTTGCTCCCATTTTGTATGAGATGAACTCAAAGATCTAAAACTTTTTCCACGTACACAATATCACCATTTCCCTCAAATATTGTTCACAAACCAGTCTAAATCTGTGATAGTGAGCACTTCTCCTTTGCTGAGATAATCCATCCCACCTCACAAGTGTGCCATATCAAGATGCTGATTAGACACCATGATTAGTGCACAGGTGTGCCTTAGACTGCCCACAATAAAAGGCCACTCTGAAAGGTGCAGTTTTGTTTTACTCGGGGGGAATACCAGTCAGTATCTGGTGTGACCACCATATGCCTCATGCAGTGCAACACATCTCCTTCGCATCATCTGTGAAGAGAACACCTCTCCAACGTGCCAAACGCCAGCGAATGTGAGCATTTGCCCACTCAAGTCGGTTACGACGACGAACTGGAGTCAGGTCGAGACCCCGATGAGGACGACGAGCATGCAGATGAGCTTCCCTGAGACGGTTTCTGACAGTTTGTGCAGAAATTCTTTGGTTATGCAAACCGATTGTTTCAGCAGCTGTCCGAGTGGCTGGTCTCAGACGATCTTGGAGGTGAACATGCTGGATGTGGAGGTCCTGGGCTGGTGTGGTTACACGTGGTCTGCGGTTGTGAAGCTGGTTGGATGTACTGCCAAATTCTCTGAAACGCCTTTGGAGATGGCTTATGGTAGAGAAATGAACATTCAATACACGAGCAACAGCTCTGGTTGACATTCCTGCTGTCAGCATGCCAATTGCACGCTCCCTCAAATCTTGCGACATCTGTGGCATTGTGCTGTGTGATAAAACTGCTCCTTTCAGAGTGGCCTTTTATTGTGGACAGTCTAAGGCACACCTGTGCACTAATCATGGTGTCTAATCAGCATCTTGATATGGCACACCTGTGAGGTGGGATGGATTATCTCAGCAAAGGAGAAGTGCTCACTATCACAGATTTAGACTGGTTTGTGAACAATATTTGAGGGAAATGGTGATATTGTGTATGTGGAAAAAGTTTTAGATCTTTGAGTTCATCTCATACAAAATGGGAGCAAAACCAAAAGTGTTGCGTTTATATTTTTGTTGAGTATATATATACATATATACATACACACATCAACATACATACACATATATATACATATAATATACACATATATATATACACAAACATAAATATACACCTACACATACCTACTTACATACAAAATACTATATATTTACAAGCCGAAGCAAAAAACAAAAACACCCTAACCCTCATTACCCTTCCTCCTCCCTATACCTAGAAAAAACCATATTTTTGTACCGCTGTTTGAACTGGTTCATGCTTGGACATTGCTTGAGCCCCACTCCCAATCTATTCCACATCCTCACCTCACAGACAGAAATACAGAAACCTTTTAATGTTGTTCGTGCCCACTGATGCTTTAAATTAAATTTCCCCCTCAGACTGTAATCCCCTGATCTGTTAAAAAACATATTTTTAATATTTGCTGGAAGTAAATTGTTTATTGCTTTATACACAATTTGTACTGTTTGAAAATGAACCAAGTCTGTGAATTTTAAGAATTTGGATTGTAAAAATAGTGGATTTGTATGATCTCTATAGCCAGTATTATGAATAATTCTTATAGCTCTTTTCTGCATTACTGATAGTGATTGTGTTGTACCTTTATAAGTATTACCCCATACCTCTGCACAGTACTGTAAATATGGTAAAACCAGTGAGCAGTAAAGAATGCGGAGTGAGTTGTGGTCCAGAATATGTTTCGCTTTGTTTAGAACTGAAATGCTTCTTGACAGTTTACTTTGTATATGTTTTATATGAGTCTTCCAGTTTATCTTATCATCTATTATCACCCCCAGAAACTTATTTTCATGTACCCTTTCAATATCTACCCCCTCGACTTGTAACTGAACCTGTATGTCTGTATTACAATAGCCAAATAACATGTATTTTGTTTTACTTAAGTTTAATGATAATTTGTTTCTGTCAAACCATATTTTCAATTTTCCCATTTCTATACTGATCCTCCTCAGTAACTCCTGCAAATCCCCCCCTGAACAAAAAATGCTTGTGTCATCTGCAAATAATACTAATTTTAATATTTTGGAAACATTGACAATATAATTTATATAAATTAGAAACAGTTTTGGACCCAATACTGACCCCTGTGGGACGCCACAAGCATTGTCCAAGCATGATGATGTATATTCCCCCAACTTCACAAACTTTTTTTCTGTTACTTAAGTAGCTTCTCACCCAGTGCAACACCAACCCCCTAATCCCATACTGTTCAAGTTTATTGATTAATATGTCATGATTGATTGTATCAAAAGCCTTTTTAAGGTCTATAAATATTCCAACTGAATGTAATTTGTGGTCTATGGCGTTTGTAATCTCCTCAACTGATTCTATTAATGCAAGTGATGTTGAACTATGTGCTCTGAATCCATATTGACTATCAGTAAGTAATTTATGTTTATTTATGAATTTGTCTAATCTATTATTGAATAACTTTTCTAATAATTTGGAAAATTGTGGAAGCAAAGAAACAGGTCTATAATTTGTGAAGTGGTGTCTATCCCCAGTCTTATACAGCGGCACAACCTTAGCTATTTTCATTTGATTGGGAAATTTACCGGTTTGAAATGATAAGTTACAGATGTATGTTAATAGTTCTACAATCCATTCAATGACCTGTTTTACCACCACCATATCAATTTCATTTAAATCGGTAGATGTTTTATATTTACAATTATTCACAATGTCTATAATTTCTTTTCCATCCACTGCTGTGAGGAACATTGAACAGGGATTTCTTTCTATGAGATTATTATCCCAATCCTCAGGTTGGGAATCGGGATTTTTTTCTGCCAAGCTTGGTCCAATATTTACAAAAAAATTATTAAAACCGTTGACTACCTCATCCTTATTTTCCTTCTTGACATTATTATCAATGAAATACTGAGGGTAACTCTGTTTTTTATTACCATTTTTGATAATGCTATTTAATATATCCCATATTCCTTTAATATTGTTTTTGTTATTATATAATATGTTACTATAATATTCCTTCCTACATACCCGTATAATATTAGTTAATCTATTTTTGTATTTCTTATATCTATTTTCTGCCTCTTTAGTCTTTAGTTTTATGAATTCTCTATACAGTGTATTTTTTTTTTTATTACATGCATTTCGTAACCCTTTCGTCATCCATGGTTGAGCTTGGATTTTTTGTTTTCTGTAGTCTTGTTTAATTGGACAATTTTTATCATATAATGATGTAAATATTTGTAAAAAAGTTTCATATGCACTATCAACATCACTTTCACTATATACCTTTTCCCAGTTTTGCTCCTGTAAATCCTTCTTTAGTGTGTTCATGTTTTCCTCTGTCCGCACTCGCCTGTATTTTATTTTCTCCTCTGGCTGATTCCGCCGATGGTTTCTATTATAAACGATGAAAACTGGTAGATGATCACTAATGTCATTGATTAATAATCCACTCACAGTGTTATTCTCAATATCATTGCTGAACATATTATCAATTAAGGTAGCACTATGGGATGCAATTCTGCTTGGCCTGGTGATTTTTGGATATGAACTCATACTGTACATTATACTGATAAATTCATCTGTTATTTTATGCTTATTTGGATTGAGCAGATCAATATTTAAGTCACCACAAATGAACACAGTTTTTTGATTAGTTTTTGAGAACATTTTTCCCATACAGTCAGTGAATGTTTCAATACAAGATCCTGGTGCTCTATATATACAGCTGACTAATACATTTTTGCTTTTTTCTTCACATATTTCAATAGTTATACATTCTAATAAGTTATCAATCACAGTTGTCATATTGTCTACTATTTTATAATCCATGTTCTTATCCACATACACAGCCACTCCTCCTCCACTCTTATTCTTTCTGTTTACACAATTAAATTCATATCCATCCAGTTCAAAATCCATTCCTTTATCTTCATTGATCCATGTTTCTGATATAGCAATTATGCTAAATATTTTTTTAAACTGACTTAAATATTCTTTAATGTTAAAGTTTGCATATAGACTTCTGCTGTTGAAATGGATTATTGATAATTTGTTGTCCGTTCTAATGATCCAATTAAACTGTTCATCTGTATAATAGCAACAACTGTCATTGATATTTGAGAAGAAATTATTGTCCGGGTCTATATCGTGCTCCAAGTCCAGTACATTGTGGTCTGTGTATTTAAATGTTCTCAGTTCTACTTTTCCATGATCAGCAATCCTTTGAGTTATATCCTTCTTGTCTCCAGATGTAGATGAATAGGTAGTAGATGAATAGGTTCCTCTGGTCTGTGTCATGGTGTTGTGATGTGTTTGTGTCCTCATACCTTATTGGTCATATTTGTCCAGATCCTCGATGTTCCTAATTACCATAACCTTCGCTTGTTCTGGTGTTCCATTCAATTTGATAAATGTTTTGCAGTTGGATGTCCATGTCTGTTGAATTTTTCCCTGCTTTTTTAAGAAACGAGCTTTCCTGGCGATGTCTGCGTTTCTTTTGGTCAGATGTTCATTGATGAATACGTTTGTTCCTTTGAGTTTCCGTCCCTGTTTTAACAATGCCATTTTATGTTTTCTGTTGACAAACCTCATTATAACTGCTCGCTTGTCTCCATCCTCTCTCCTGGGCAGGGGGTGGCACGCTTCAATGTTATTACAGTCCATTTGAATACCTTTAGATTGCAGGAAGTCAGCCACCTGTTGTTCCACTGAGCTGGCCTCCTGCTCGTTGGCCTCCCCTCCGCTGTCTTCTGACACCGCCCGTGCGTAGGATCGAGGTTTAATATGAATTCCTGTAATAATAACGTCGTTCATCCTTGTGTACTGTTCCAACTCCGCATCACGGTTCTCCAGGTACACCAGACGCCGGTCTTTCTCGGCATTCTGGATCCAGAGAGCCTTCACTTCTTCCACCAGCTCCATAATGGATTTCTGCTGCATTTTAACCACAGAGATTTCCTCAGACAAAAAGTCCAGGGACTTCTTGATATCATCTCCCTCCTCCGCCGTCAGTGCCTTCTTCGGACCCATGGTCAGATAACTCCGCGCTGGCGCCTCGGGCCTTGGTAAAGCCGCGCCGGTGGAACTGCGCTGACGCCTCGGGCTTCAGGTGGAGCCGCGCCGGTGGAACTGCGCTGACACCTCGGGAGACAGTCCAGGGTCCGGTACACAGAAAGGCAGGCCGCGTAGTAAAGGTACAGATGAGGGCAAGGCAAAATACGTGGTCAGGAACAGGCTGAGGTCGAAGGCACCAAGGCACAGCGACGCAAAGCTTACGCCGTTGGAACGAATATAGATTTTATTTGGGAAACTGCCACAAAAAAAAAAAAAAATCTAAGCTCCGCTTGAATCGAGCTTCCAACACTCGCTCCTCGCTGCCGTGGTGCGCACCAACCAACCATAATTTGAAAATATTCGTTTTCCTAGGTTTTGAAAATGCCAATACATTTACACTATAAAATTAAGCAAATGAATAAATGTGTCTATTCCCCCTCTGGGTTTTTGAGACATTGGTACACTCCTCATTCTCTTAATTTTTCCCTGCTAAACCTTAAAGAGCATATGTCTGTGAGTAATACTTACCTTTTTACATTAAACTGACCTGTCATGGTCTCCTGAAACAGTTGATAGTTTTTGTTATAAATTAAAAAAGGGAACGATATGTATTTTAATCATAACATAATAAAAAGTAAAACAGACAATATAAAGTTTGTTCAAAAAGGAGTGGGAAGAAGTCTAAACTTATTGAATCCCACCCCTTCCCTGCTTCCTTAAAAGTACTGCGGTTAACAGTCATGATAATCATAATAACAGCAGCAACAGCGATAATAATAATAATAATGCTACAAGGCAATTTTAGAAAAAGACAAAAAACCTGATAAAACCAACTAACAGTGAACATAAATATAGAAATAAGTAATAATGGTTTCCTGTGAACACCTAGCGACTCTCACACATCCACTTCATCCCTGTATCCTGTCAAAACACATTCTTTATATTTTGTTTTAAACTGTTGAATGTTTGGACACTGCTTTAACTCCTCACCCACACCGTTCCACAGTCTCACCCCACATAATGCAATGCAGAATTTTTTTCTTAATTGTATGGATTTTATTCATTTTAAAGTTGTTTTCCTTTCTTAACTAATATCCCTCCTTTCGATCCCTGAGCAATTTCTTTGTTTGTTTTTTTTGTTTGTTTTGTTTTCAGTAAAAGGTTATTTTTTGCATTATACAAGATCTGTGCTGTTTGGAATTTTACTATGTCTGTTACTTTTTATATTTTTGACTTTAAGACTGAGTGAGTATGGTCTTGATAGCCAACGTTATGAATGACCCGTATTGCCCTTTTTTGAAGAATACGCGTAGTTAGTGATTTCATCAAACTCATGTAGTTATTGCCTCAGATCTCTACACAGTAATTAAAATCCGGTAAGACAATGGAACAGTATACAACCCCAATTCCAATGAAATTGGGACATTGTGTGAAATGTAAATAAAAAGAATACAATAATTGCAAATCCTCTTCAACCTATATTCAGTTGAATACACCACAAAGGCAAGATATTTAATGTTCAAACTGATAGACTTTTTTGTTTTTGTGCAAATATTTGCTCATTTTGAAATGGATGCCTGCCACACATTGGGGCAGGGGCAACAAAAGACTGGGGAAAGTTGATGAATGCTCAAAGAATACCTGTTTGGAACATTCCTCTGGTGAACACTTTAATTGGAAACAGGTGAGTGTCATGATTGGGTATTAAAGGAGCATCCCCAAAAGGCTCAGCCATTCACAAGCAGACATGGGGGGAGGATCACCACTTTACAAATAAATTATTAAAAAAAATCATACATTGTGATTTGTGGATTTTTTTTAAGATTATGTCTCTCACAGTGGACATACACCTAAGATGCAAATTTCAGACCCCTCCATGATTTCTAAGTGGGAGAACTTGCAAAATTGCAGGGTGTTCAAATACTTATTTTCCTCACTGTATATGGGAATAAAAAACTAGACTATCATCAATCTTATGGTCATACAGTCATCCAGTCGAACATTTGTCAGAAAAATATTGCACATTCAGAAAATAATCCTCATCTTGCACATGGTAATGATGTATTGCATGTGGTACATTATTTAGCAGCACATTTAGTGATGTAAGGGCTGATGGGGAGAAGCTATTTCTTAGTCTGTCTTTGATTTTATGGATCTGAAGCGTCTGCCCAGAGGCAGACATTCAAACAGTCCATGTCCGGGGTGTGAGGGGTCCCGAAGGATCCTTACAGCACCCTTGAGGCGACAGGAGTTGTGCAGCACTTCAAATGAGACGGCCTCTCACTCTTTCCTCTGTGCAACTAGAGAATCATGCACAGAGACAGTAGGTTAGGATGCTCTCTACTGTGCAGTAGGACACCAGAGGTTTCTCCGAGATGTTGTACTTCCTGAGAACCCTCAGAAAGTAGTCTTCTTTTCTTGGGCCTTCTTCCACAGTGCACAGTCCCCAGATCAGGTCATCGCTTACGTTTACCCCCAGAAATTGGAAGTCAGAAACCCTCTCCACATGGACCCCGGTGATGTATGGTGGTATTGCGTATGAATGGGTTAATGGTAAACATTATTATAAAGGGCTATGAGCAAGTCTTCTTATAAGGAAATGCACTATTGAAGGCAGTTCAGTTAAAGCTCTGTTTGTGTTATCAAAATTTCACTGTCCTTTTTTTAAATTGTCATAGGTAAAGCTGGACGACTATCAGTCAAGGAAGGATAAAGGAGAGCGGCTGAACCAGGATCAGCTGGTATGTGTTATGGGTGTAACTGATCACAAAACTCACTGTTTGGAATGGATCACTGCGATTTATTTGTTTAATCCTCTTTTGGCCACAGTGTAGTTAACTCACTCGATGCCATTGACTCTAAAACGCGTCTTTTCCGATAGTAGCGCCCCGCGCCAAAGATGCGTCATCGAGCCAATTTCTTTTCTTCTCTTTTCTTGTGATATGTTTGTTGTTGACATGGACAGAACCCAGTTTTCTATGGGTCTTGAAAAAACACTCAAATGCTGAAGAAATCCTGGCACTGGGATGTTCTGAACTTTGAAAATGGCTGGTACTCAATGAGTTAAGTGGTTTTTCCGCAGTAACCCAATCTACCATGTCAGTTACAAATAACTGCTAAATACTGAAGTGCCAGGCACAACTTGTTATACTTCATCAGATTGCCTCATGCATCTGCAGCCCGGCAGCAGTGAATACTCGTGATCAGAAGCACCACTTGGCAAGGGGTGGGGGAAGGATATCTTTATTAAACCCCCCAACTCCCTCCCCCTTGCATGATGCACAATTTTTCCTATCGTAGCTACAGAAGCCTGTTATTCCTAGTAGTCAAGGGTATCTAGGTGGCTTTCCTCACTTGTGTCCTTGCATGAGCACTCTCTTTTTGAGAACCGCCTCCTCCAGACAAATCTACTATACAGTACCATAATGTTTGTACTTCTTAAATAGTGATATAAATGAAGTCCAAGGCATATTCACTGACATTGAAATGTTCATGTTCACTTGTCTAAAGACACTTTGCTCTAAAAGCGATTTAGTTATGTTTAAGTGTGTATATACTTATGTATACCATTGTTTTACATTTATATATTTTGTTTATGTAATGTTGTAGAGATTAGTTTTCACTCAGTTTAAAAGACATCATTTTAGAAATTTTAATATAAAGAAGTCTGAATGATTTTCTTATTTATTTTGTGTTATTTCAAAATTAAGATGCATAACAGTCTAATGGTTTACAAATGTTTGACCACTGCTGTAGCTTATGAAGTACTTCTATTATGTATTGCTATAAGACAAAAGTTGCTGTTTATGCAGGTTCTGTGCTGTCATCCAAATCCTTGCTTATTGGCAAACCTACTCATATTTCTTCATTGGGACTTTCTCTTGTGATGCACACATGATCAGAGCTTAATAGGTGTCTGCTCTGATATGCTCAGTCTCTTGATTACTTCATCTTAAAACAAACAAAATGCCAAAGCTTTTCATATTACTGAAAATGATTTAAATGAGTCTTTATATTTGAGAAGCTGTAACTGCTTAATTTCACAGGAGTTTTTTTTTTTTGTTGTGTGTTTGTTTGTTTTTTGTTGTTGTCACTGTGTATGGAAGTGTAGCCAGAGTGTGAAGGACCCAGACTCAAACATTGACTTCCTGTTGTGGACAAATTGAATATTCCGACATAACCACAAAATCAACAAGTATTAAATTAATTCAATACATACTAATTGAAAACTCTCAAAGTTTGTCTCCCACATTGGTTTTTGTTTCTCCCCATCAGCCTTGCTGGTTTCTCGATGCACTGGTTTCCTGTTGACCGCTTTGATTAAATCCAGACTCGTTGGGCTTTATATTGGTCTGTGTAATTTGTCTTTAAGTGGAAATTGTTCATGTATGGATGTATCAGAATTATTTTTTATTTTTTAAGTTGAACTGGGCAGGAGTTTTACACTATATTCCGTTTGAACTTTCCATTTGTGTTGTAGGAGGCCTTGTCCAAGTACCAGGAAATTGTCAACAACCTTGAGTTTGCTCGAGAATTGCAGAAGAGCTTCCTGGCACTGGGCCAAGAAGTAAGTCCTGAGTTATTATAGTTCTATTAAACTACATAGCAATAAAAGCCTCTCACTCACTTGGCAGTGGTAGGTCTTTACTGTGAAACTACTAAAACCATTAATTTAAATGTTATAATACTTTAAGTAATATTATCAAGATTGATTCTCTACCTTTTAAAATAGATTTGAATGTTAATAGAATGTTTTGCCGTGAACATGCACCTGTTGCTCTGTGGGATGGGAGTTAGTTTATACACACACACGTATGTATATATACAGTGCTTAATTTGTAAAGTGGGAGGTCCCGGAGCGCAGAGGATGGGTGGCTCCAGTGCAGAAAAAAAAAAAAAGAAGGGGGGGGGCTTGCGAACAACGCTGTGCGCCACACCGAAAATAAACTAGGCATGTATTGTAGGCCTAGTCACACCAAATCCGGATAGAGTACAAATTCCTCAGTGGTCCCTCGTTTATCACGGGAGTTACGTTCTCCGCGTTCACACCGGGTGCGACGCGAGCGACTGCAGCCACAGGTTGCCATGTAAGGACGCGTTTTGGCGCCAAACCGCGCAGCGCGATGCGAGTGAAGCGATTTTGAGCGTTTTGCGCGTTTGTGGCGCGATATTGCGTCACGTCGTGTTGCCCTCCTCCCCAAGTTTAAAAATCTGAACTTTTTCATCTCGTCGCGCCGCGATGACCAATCAGGGACTGAATATGTAGTGATGTGGAGATGTCTGGAGTTTGACTGAAGATGTGAACATGTCCTGTCTCTGGTAGCAGCCTGTGAGCAGGACTTATGTCTGTTTTGTCCTTTATTTCACAATCATGACAGAGTTTTTGGAGCGAGCAGCAGCCCCACAGCAGCGGGAGCGGAGTTTCTTTTTCTTTTTTCTTTTTTTTTTTTACGTGCGTGCGAGGGAATCATCCATGGAGATTATTTTACTTATTAACTACACAGATGTATAATAAAGCAAATGGTGACTGGTTTCTAAAGACAATCATGACAGTTTTTGGAGCGAGCAGCAGCCCAGCAGCAGCGGGAGCGGAGTTTCTTTTTCTTTTTTACGTGCGTGCGCGAGGGTCCATGGAGATTATTTTACTTATTAACTACACAGATGTATAATAAAGCAAATGGTGACTGGTTTGTAAAGACAATTATGACAGAGTTTTTTTTGGGAAAGAGCGAGGAGCAGCCTCAGCAATCCGCGGAGTTTCCTTCTTTCTCTATCTACGTGCGCGCGAGCGAATCGTCTGTGTGGATAATATTTTATTAATTAACTACAGAGATGTATAATAAAACAAATGGTGACTGGTTTCTAAACACAATTATGACAGAGTTTTTTGGGGGAGGAGCGAGCTGCAGCAAGCAGCAGAGTTTCTTTTTTTATTACTTACATGTGCGCGCATGAACGGGACAGTTGGTCCTAAAACTGGGTCCCGCAGAGGCGGAAGGACCGCTGAAAGCGGCCGTCATCCAGACGCAGCTCCTGCAGCAAATAATGATTCTCTCTGTATTGGGAGCTTTTCACAACAACTCGCTCCGTGTGATCAAGGTCCGTCATGATGACTTGACGCCGAGCGGAATGGAAGCTCCTCCTATTTGATGATGCACCGGGGCGAATTTTCACAGCGAAAGTCCACCCAAGCAGAGCGACACACCGGGCAAAGGAGGCGTGTCCGTTGCCACGTGACCCCCACGAATTTGTAGCGTCTGATCGCGCCCGGTGTGAACGTGGCGGAAATCCGCGAAGTAGCGCTATTTTTTTTTTTTTTACACTTATAGATGTTTTAAGGCTGTAAAACCCCTCACTACACACTACTCACTACTCACTTTTCTCTCTTGTGTAAACACTCTCTTTTTTTCTTCTGTGCGAGAAGATTATAAACAGACACACGCAGAACACAATGCGCGGCTCTCCCTTCGCTCACTGCCTCCGGAGGTACGGATGCGGGACCCGCAAAGAATCCAAGTCCTCTCTCGGTGGCCACGGAGCTCTGCGGGTACGGTCAACATCCGGATCAAAACAGCGAGCGTAGCCTCTGGACCTGTTGCCAGATTTGGTGCAATTCCGCACAGCAGACAGGAGGGCAGCAGTGTGATTGGCAGTGAGAGCAATTGCGGTGATTTTTTTTTAAATTTTTTATATATATATATTTTGTTAGTCAAGAGAGGTTCCGGATCCAGTATAAATAGCTGGCGGAGCCAACGTCAGAGGTTCCGGAGCGCGCTCCGGCTTGCTCCCCCTCAAATTAAGCCCTGTGTGTGTACTGGACTAGTGTCCTGTCTGTTGGTCATCAGACGCCAATGTATTTCACGAGCCGGTATCTAGTAAAGTACTGGATAAGTACCGGGCCTGTATACGACTTAAAAAAAAAAAAAAAAGTAAAATTGTTGCAAAGTTGTTTTGAAATATTACCTCCATATCACATTTTACTACATGTGAGAAAGAATGATAAATAGGACTGATTCACTTAGTGGTTCTGAATGTATAGAAACTCTAAACCTCAACTGCATACATTTCTATCGATCTTCATTTCATGTGTGTCAGTCTTGTTTAAAGCTCTATTATGGGTTAAATTAGTAGTCTGACAAGACAATAGTTTGTCTTGTCAGACTACTAATTTATCCCATTAAAAATTGTGATTCAGGGTTTTTGTCAAAACCAACTTGTACTATGTCTTTGATGGAATATCTCATCACATGCTCTTTGTGTTTAGGTTCAAAAAGCAGTGAAGAAGACTGCAAGACGAGAACAGCTGCAGCGGGAGGAGCTAGAACAACGGCGGCTAAAGACGCTTCTGGAGCTGAGGTTTGCACTGGACCAGTTAGGAGATGACAACATCAGGCAGGACTTGAAACAGCCTGATGCCACTGGTTCTCCCTTACTCACTGATGCTGACCTCACATCCCTTGATGAGTTTTACAAATTGGTGGGGCCTGACAGGAACTACAGTATGAGGTAGGTTCTTCTTCTGATTTTTTTTTTTTTTTTTTCCACAGCTCTAGCTAATTGTTACAAATATATTTCAAAGATGTCTGTAGATCTTCATCACCATCTTTACCACCTGCATGAATTAAGATGGAGAAACAGATGACCAATATGCTACCAAATTGTATATTTACCCTCTTTGTGATTTGCAGGTTTAGTGACCAGTGTGAAGAGGCCTCACTACACTTATGGGACCTTCTGGAGGGGCGAGACAAGGCTGTAGCAGGAACTACATGTAGGTATTTTTTTATGTGATCTCTGGGAAATCATGTGCTAATAATGTAGAAATTCTTGGTTTGTAATATTGATGCCTGCTACAAACTGTGAAACCACTCACTTGTAAAAATATCTGTACTCCAGATAAGTCACTGAAGGACACTCTGGACAAGGTGCTACTTAGTGGTTACTTTGACAGGGCACAAACCCATCAGAATGGCACGTGTGCACAGGAAGAGGAACAGCAGGAGCAGAATGTCATAGCTGAATCTGACTGTGGACAGCAGTCGTCTGAACTTGGTAACAATTTTGTTAATATGATCAGATTTGTGTTGAAGATCATGAATATTCCAGTACAAATCTTGTTTCCCTTGCTTTCTTTTTCAGAAGGAACAGGTGCTGATACCTACACGGAGCCAGTTAAAGTGGAAACTACAGAGGTGATAATGTGTTAACAGTTAGAGATATACGCTATTAAAAACAAGAACGCACACTTGTGCACCAGTGGTCCCCCACCAGAAATTTGTACCATGGAGTTCAATTGGCTAAGTTTTGGCTTGATCACTTAGACACAGTGCATCTGGAAAGTATTCACGGTGCTTCACTTTTTCCACATTTTGTTATTACAAAATGGAGTAAATTTATTTTTCCCCTCAAAATTCTACTCGCAACACCCCAGTTTTCTTTTTTTTTTTCCAAATTTATTAAAAAAAAAAAACTAAGAAATCACATGTATAAAGTATTCACACCCTTTGCTCAATACTTTGTCGATGCATGTTTTGCAGCAATTACAGCCTCAAGTCTTGTTAAATATGATGCTTCAAGCTTGGTGCACCTACAGTAGTGTTCAGAATAATAGTAGTGCTATGTGACTAAAAAGATTAATCCAGGTTTTGAGTATATTTCTTATTTTTACATGGGAAACAAGGTACCAGTAGAGTCACACAAATCCAACAAGACCAAGCATTCATGATATGCACACTCTTAAGGCTATGAAATTGGGCTGTTAGTAAAAAAAAAAAAGTAGAAAAGGGTGTGTTCACAATAATAGTAGCATCTGCTGTTGACGCTACAAACTCAAAACTATTATGTTCAAACTGCTTTTTTTTAGCAATCCTGTGCAAAAACTCAGGTCTGGGAGGAGTTTGGGGAGGCCATGGCGGAGGACTATCGGTCGGCCTCGAAAAAATTCTGGCAAACCGTCCGACACCTCCGGAGGCGGAAGCAACTCTCCACCAACACTGTCTACAGTGCAGGTGGGGAGCTATTGACCCTGACTGGGGATGTTGTTGTGCGGTGGAAGGAATACTTCGAGGATCTCCTCAGTCCCATCATCACGTCTTCCGAGGAGGAAGCAGAGACTGCGGACTCATCCATTACCCAGGCCGAAGTCACCGAGGTGGTCAGAAAGCTCCTCGGTGGCAAGGCTCCTGGGGTGGATGAAATCCGTCCGGAGTACCTTAAGTCTCTGGATGTTGTGGGACTGACCCCCGCCCCCATCTGCATATATAATAATGGTAAATGCCACACTGGCAGAAACATTAATACACATATATGCAATTTATTCTTGCAGGACAGAAGGTATGTAGTGCATGAGTGAATGTGGTGTGCGTGTGTGACCCCCATCTGCCCTTTCCGATTAGCCTACAACATCCTACTCAAAGCCAACTAACAACTTCTATCAGGAGGGACTGACCACCAAAACAACACGAAGATAGACTAAAACAAAAGACAGGTGGTGAAAGCAATAACTGTGAAGTTATGGGACTGACTTGGTTGACACGTCTCTGCAACATCACATGGTGGTTGGGGACAGTGCCTCTGGATTGGTAGATCGGGGTGGTGGTCCCTCTGTTTAAGAAGGGGGACCGGAGGGTGTGTTCCAACTACAGGGGGATCACACTCCTCAGCCTCCCCAATAAGGTCTATTCCAGAGTACTGGAGAGGAGAATTTGACCGATTCAGGAGGAGCAGTGTGGTTTTCATCCTGGTCGTGGCACACTGGACCAGCTCTACACCCTCCATCGAGGGTTCATGGGAGTTCGCCCAACCAGTCCACATGTGTTTTGTGGATCTGGAGAAGGCGTTCGACCGTGTCCCTCGAGGTGCCCTGTGGGGGGGTGCTCCAGGAGTACAGGGTCCGGGGTCCTTTGTTAAGGGCTGTCCGGTCCCTGTACGATCGCAGCAGGAGCTTGGTTCGCATTGCCGGTAGTAAGTCAAGCCTGTTTCCAGTGCACGTCGGCCTCCGCCAGGGCTGCCCTTTGTCACCAGTTCTGTTCATTACAGACAGAATGGACAGAATTTCTAGGCGTAGTCGGTGTAGAGGGGGTCCGGTTTGGGAACCACAGAATCTCGTCTTTGCTGTTTGCGGACGATGTGGTTCTGTTGGCTTCGTCAAATCAGGATCTTCATCGTGCACTGGAGCGGTTTGCAGCTGAGTGTGAAGTGTCCGGGATGAAAATCAGCACCTCCAAATCCGAGGCCATGGTTCTCGACCGGAAAAAGGTGCCTTGCCCTCTTCAGGTCGATGGAGTGTCCTTGCCTCAAATGGAGGAGTTTAAGTATCTCGGGGTGTTGCTCACGAGAGAGAGACGGTTGGAGTGTGAGATCGACAGACGGATCGTGCAGCATCCGCAGTAATGCGGTCGCTGTATCGGACCGTCGTGAAGAGAGAGCTTAGTAGTGGGGCAAAGCTCTCGATTTACTGATCATTCTACGTTCCGACCATCACCTGTGGTCATGAGATTTGGCTCATGACCGAAAGAGCAAGATCGTGAGTACAAGCGGCCAAGATGAGTTTCCTCTGCAGGGTGGCTGGGTGCTCCCTTAGAGATAGGGTGAGGAGCTCAGTCACTCGGGAGGAGCTCGGAGTCGAGCCGCTGCTCCTCCACATTGAAAGGAGCCCGCTGAGGTGGCTCAGGCATCTTTTTCAGATGCCCCTGGACACCTCACTGGAGAGTTGTTCCGGGCACGTCCCATCGGGAGGAGGCCCCGGGGAAGACCCAGGACACGCTGGAGGTACTATGTCTCGCAGCTGGCTTGGGAACAACCTCGGGGTTCCCCCGGAGTTGCTCGGGAAGGTGTGTGTGGATCGGAAGGTCTGGGCGGCTTTGCTTGAGCTGCTGCCCCCACGACCTGACCTCAGATGAAGCGGAAGAAAATGGATGGATGATGGAATATTGGCTGTTCTACTCTTGAAATTTGAAGGCACAATATGTTGTTTTATGGTTTTAAAAAAGCCAGTTGATACTGAACATGTTCAACTATCATGTTCAGTTCCAAACCTGTCCGAGAAGTTAACATGATAACAAGAAAGTGTAATTGCACCCATACTGATGGTGTGTATTTTTAAAACCACCTTTATGACCAGTGGGGGTTTAATTTTTTTTTTTTTTAACAATTGAAAACTCATCAGTTTTGTTGTAGTACATTATCAGTATATGATCTCTTTGTTATAGTTTGTAAACAGACAGTTCCTTCTAGAAACCACGTACAGCAGTGCAGACAAAGACCCAGTGGAGGAGTGGACAGTGGATGCTCAGGTATGCTGTCTGCAGTCTCACCACAATTCTTAATGCCAGCAAGTACTTGTATTTCACTGTAGTACTTCAGATCTAGTGGCGTGTTCATCATGTGTGTCTATGCTGGACAGGTTATGAATTGTCTCCAGCAGCAGTCTCCTACCCAGCTGGCTCCAGAACCAACTGTTACTGGAAACCATGTTACTACTTGTCCTACCAGCGACCCGGTGATCAGAAAGCAAGCTGTGCAAGACCTAATGGCTCAGATGCAGGGGACGTACAACTTTATGCAGGTGAGAAGTTCCAGGATGCAATGTAGGATCTAGTTCATTGCTTGTGTGAACACTCTGCTTTTATAATAGGTGTAGATGTTGCATCTGCGTATATTGTGGTCCAAAGTCTAATAAGAGTGTCTTTTCCTGTCAAACAATCCAGTACTCATCCAGGTGCACGGTTCACAAGACAATCTGATATAAAATAATGGCCGTGTTTGTGTAAGTGCAGTGTGGTAGCTCATGTCATATGCTGATGTGTCATGAGCCACAAATGTCTTAATTGAATTTACATTGACAAAACAATCACAATGACCTATCCCAGTGTAAATGCATCCGGAAAGTATTCTTTTTTTGAAATGGAGTTCAGCTCCGCTGTCATTGCAGCTATAATGTCCTCTCTTTTCTCAAATCTCGTTCCTTTCAATGGCATCTTGAGTTTGGGGAACAGCCAGAAGTCGCAAGGGGTCATATCAGGAGAGTAAGGAGCCTGTTGAACCACCGGAGTCTGGTTTTTCGTCAAAAAAGTCTGAATTAAGTGCGAGGAATGTCGAATATCATTGTATGTCTGTCAATTTATCAAAACAAATGTGACACCAAAGAGGTTATATGTGAGACCCACCTTCATTGTAGTCATTATGAAGCCGGTGGAGTAGCGATTTCTCATTCCTGCTTAGCAAATATTCTGCAGTATCCACAGTTTCAGACCCTGGACTTTGTCTAACCATCCGTTAACTGCATTCAAGGGGTCAGAAATTTGTCTCCAACTATCAACAAGGACTGGTAGTCATTTTCGACAGCAGCTCTCTCTTCCTCCTTTGTCGGCACCAATGGTAGTTTCTGTAATGATGCAGCATACGCAAGGGCAGCCAGCTCTTCTTTCCGTTTCTGTCCACTGCCGTACGCAGTCCTGGTTGTAACAGGCAATCCGTGGAGCTTACAAAAACGCTTTAAGTTGTCAACTTTCCAGCGGTTGAAATGGTCCAAATCATAGCGCTCCTCGCTGCTTTCCGCAGTCTTTGAATGTGGATTGGTAGCCGAAAAATTTAGCGTACCCATAATGCACCGCGTGGTCCAAGATGCACGCTTTGCTTATCGTAAAACGTGATGCAAATTATTGTAGGTCCTCAAGACCCCCCACTAGGTGTGGCAACCCCAGTGTGATGAAAAAAATGTCAGTTTTTTTTTTTTTCTTCCCTTTTTCAAGGGCCACTCGCATCAGGTTTGCACAAAATTATGAATTGAATTGAGAATTCCAAACTAACAACTAACTCACTCATCTTCAACCACTTACATTCAGGGTCACAAGGGCTGGAGTCTATCCCAGCAGTCTTAGGGCCATGAGGCGGGGTACACCCTGGACAGGATGCTAGTCTGTCGCAGGGCCAAACCTTTAGACAAACACATTCACATTCAATTTAAAGTTTCCAATCCACCTTACCTGCATGTCTTTGGATGTGGGAGGAAGCCGGAGCACATGGAGGGAACCCTTGCAAAAACTGTGAGAACATTAAACTCCACACAGAAAGACCACAGGTGGAAATTGATCCCGTGACCTTCTTGCTGTGAGGCAACAGTGCTAACCGCTAAGCCACTGTGCTGCCCTCAATTCCATGAATTTGAATTGAATTGGAATTGAGGTTCCAAACAGGAAGTAGAATTGCAATTCAAATTGAAGGAAGTAGAATTGAAAGTCCATGAAATTCCAATTGATTATTTTTGGAGTATTCCATAATCATACTTTACAGTATATTCTGTACATAACTGTTTTACATATTTCATACAGATAATACTATGAACTTCGTGTACACATTATTTTTTAATTACAGCAAATGTATCTCATCAATGATAAAGAATAAAAGCATCATCTATAAAAAAATATATAATTTCATTTGATGTCTTCTAACTTTCACATTTTGGAAAATGGTGGAAATGTAAATTATTTCCCAGAATGCTTTACTTTATCCAAGTATTCAAAATGGTTGCCAAGCCATTCCAGGACATTTGTTTGAAAACCTCTCTTTTGACAAATTTGATGGTCAGAGCTAGTTGCCAGAAAAAAGCTCCAAAGTTTGTGATAATGGCAACATGGTAAAGGATAATCGACCTAAAAGGCCACCTGTAAAAGATCATTTTGGTAAGCTAATTCCCACAAAGACACCAGGAAACCACAGAACCATCTGCAAGTACTGCAGTACTCCAATCTGTAGCTCCATGAAGGCAACTTCAAATTTCAAACAGCATCTACAAGTGAGTTAAGAGATTTGTTGTTTGACTTTTATTTTGATGGGCATTGGTGTCAGCATTGGGATCATGATTTGAAAACTAATGTATTCAAAATTACTCACTTATCGAAACGTATTGTAACTTATTTCCTTATGCATTAGAACTCTCTCTCTCTCTCTCTCTCAAACGTTCTTTTTCAACCTCAGGATAGCTCTTGAAAGCAAAGCACTCTTGTAGACAGGAGACTGCGCATAGCGCTGTGGTTGAATTTCAACTTTTATTGATTCTGTAACACGTCAGTGTGACAGTCTCAGTTAAAAGCTCTATATACATAAAATTTGATTGAATTTATATTTATTACTCAAACACTTTCCACATTCAAATCACCATTTGGTGACATTGGGTATAATTAAGCAACTGGGAAGACTAAGGCAGACACCCAGACAGCTTCTGCAACAATCGGTTTGCAGAACCAAAGAATTTCTGCACACTGTCAGAAACCATCTCAGGGAAGCTCATCTGCCCGCTCATCATCCTCATCGGAGTCTCGACCTGACTACAGTTCGTCATTGTAACTGATTATAGTGGGCAAATGCCACATTCGGTGGCGTTTGGCTGCTGATCAACTCTATGCGAAGGAGATGTCTTGCACTGCTTGAGGCAAATAGTGGTCACGCCAGATACTGACTGGTTTTCTGACCCACCCCCTCCCCCCAATAAAGCAAAGTTGCACATTTTAGAGTGGCCTTTTATTGTGGCCAGCCTAAGGCATACCTGTGCAATAATTATGCTGTCTAATCTGTCAGGTGGTATGGATTATCTCAGCAAAGGAGAAGTGCTCACTAACACAGATTTGTGAACAATATCTGAGAGAAATAAGTCTTTTGTGTATATAGAAAATGTTTTAGAGCTTTGAGTTCAGCTCATAAATAATGGGAGCAAAAACAAAAGTGTTGCGTTTATATATTTGTTGAGTGTGTTTTAGCTTATGAAAAGCCACTTCTAAAAGGACTTTGACCTTGAAATTTTTTTTCTGAGGTTAAAATTTGTACAATTGGAAACTAGTGTTGGTGGAGATGTGCACTCTACAGGTCAAGTTTTGGAACAAGTGCTGATGCTGCGCCGCATCCACACCACAAAACTGACTAGGGCCCTGGATGGCAACCACCAAGGTAGACAACCAGTCCATTCCTACATCTTCAAAATAACCATCTATCTGCCACAGCCAGGTGAAACATTGAAGTCTCCTTTGCCTTCTCCAACTACTGGGGTTCTCAGTACTTAGGCACCTGCATTTTGGCTCATGCACAGAGAAACACGCCACATGGCCAAAATGTCGAAGCTGATGCACTTTCATAATGCAGGTGACATTCCTCATTTTAGTCTCTAATTGCATCATTTAGAGCAACTGGCCAAAAAAAAGCTATGTGGACACAAAGCTGTCGTCTTTTATGCTGTTGGACTGCTGTCATGGCTAAGTCATGATTTAGACGTAATTGACTTTTATTTTCTTCCCCCAGGATTCCGTACTTGAGTTTGACGGACAAGCTCTGGACCCAGCTATTGTTTCTGCTCAGCCAATGAAGCCAGTGCAGACTGTTGACCTGCAGCAGATGACTTGCACTTCAGGTTAGCAATACTTAATTTGGACTGCAGTTAATGTTTTTGCCCCCTTCCTGATACAGTTGAGGCCATTAATTTAGTTATACACATTTCTAAACAAAGTAAGTTGAATAGAATCTCCATATAAAGTAAGTAAGCCCCTTCGGCTCCCTTGTTTGCACTTGGGGTCACCACAGGAAATCCAAGGTGGATCTGCATGTTGAATTGGCACAAGTTTTATGCTGGATGCCCTTCCACAACTCCACCTTACATGGAGAAATGTGGCACTAATGGAATTTGAACGGGGTACCTTCCACACTGAAACCAAGTGCATTAACCACTTAGCCACCACCCCTGCTCAATCTCCATATAAAGTAATAATAAGGAAAACTAATAAATAATTTTAAAAAATCACAGTTCACTCTTTTTGTTTGTTTGTTTTATTCATGAGCCCATTTTTTTTTTAAATCAATGAAATGCCCCTTTAAACAATATTAATGATGCCAGACTCCGGCTAAAACACCTAAGGTAATTTTTCTTTTTGTTCTAACAAATAATGTTTTGGTAGCTTTGGATGCATTAATATCTAAGGCCCATGAAAATACAATTTTGTGACGTTACTTTTTTTGGAGACCACTGTAAACAAATTTTGACTGTTGCAAACTCTACACAAAACATAGCACACAACACTTTCAAAAGCAAGATTCTTTACTGTACCTTTAGTTCATACATTTCTGTACAATAACCCTGTCAATCTACTGAACACAAACGTTATCACAATTAACAGATATACAGGATGTGCTTATGGTAGGATTTTGGCTGCTCGTTGCAGACTCTGAATCTGTTGTGGACTTGTTTCATGCCATAAGTAACAATACTTTTGTTCTTATTTTACTCTAATTCTTTGTACATAAAGACGTAATTAATATAATAATCCATTAACATGGACATCTTTAGCAAACAAGTGTAACGTTGCAGATTCTACATGATTGTCAAATTTTCTCCTATTGCATTTGTTAGAAGTAATATAGTAGTTGTTTCAATGATAAAGGTAAACAGTTCCATACTGTTTTTATTCATCACTTTAATATTTAGAAAATAATGTAAATTTATAGATATGTCAGTGCTGTGTGGAGTGGTGGCAGAGATGCAGTTTTTCCTCAATGTATGTAATCTGTTGTTTATCAGGGATGTGTTCTGACTCCTACACTGTTCAGTGCTTGTTTGGGCTGGGTTTTGGGTAGACTTGCGGAAACCAGTGACTTTGGTGCTTTTGTTGGTGACCTTGATTTCTCGGACGTTGCTGTGATCTTTGCAGAATCAATGGATACTCTGATTGCAGCACTTGAAATGATGATCCAGGACAATCTCAAACTCAGACACTCCAATCCCTCAATCAAGACCTAAGAGTCAGGCTTTTAATGGCTTCCTGAACTCAGCCATCAGAACTGTGTCTATATGTGATGAAATGGTTGACGTTGTAGAGATACTCACTTATCTCAGTAGGCATTCATGTCCCTGGGTCCTCTGCTTTTGAGATCGAGACACCTGGGATGAGTTTATGGAGTCATAACTTTGTTGGACAGATGTGTTTGGCAGTGCCAATATCTTTACAGAAGAATGCAACTCCAAGTCTTTGGGGGCTTGATGCTACCTGTCTAGCTGTACAGTTGTGAGTTGGATGTTCACCAGTGATCTAAGGTGATGACTGGATCCTTCAGTACAACTTGAATGACTTTGTATCAGCTAAGCGGTTAGAGAGAGACTAAGATGAGGAGTATCATTTGCACTGTGAGGGAACATTAGCTTCGACATTTTGGCCATGTGGCACATCTCTCTGTCTGTGATCCAGCATGCAGGTGCCTGAGTGTTCAAGATCCCAGTAGCTGGAGAAGGCCAAGGTGATGCCCATGTTTCACATGGCTGCGGCAATGGTTATTTTAGAGACATGGGATTGGACTGGTTGTTTTTCTGGGTGGTTGCCATCCAGGATCCGAGGCTGTTCGTGATGTCATGGATGCGGCAAAGCGCAGCACCAGCTTGTGCTCCCAGACTTGGTGCAACTTGACCACCAATCTAGGTAAACATTTGACTCTTTAAAAAAAAAAAAAAAAAAAAAAAAACTAATGCAGTGTGTGTTGAAATTAATAGTCATTATTTTGAGTGCAAAATCTAACGGAAATAAAATGGACACTCAAATTGACTTCAGTTGAATTTATGAACTTGAAATGTGTGGATCTTGGCAAAATTGAGTTTGAATGTTTTTAGCTGTGGGGTGTAATTTAAGGTATCAACTGTATCCTCTCTTCTTACATCTTTGCTTGTCATTGGTGGAGGTGAATTGTGACCTGCAGAACTCTGCATAACCCAGTCTCATTCCTTGTGAAAACATCTGTGAAACCTGCGAGTGAACTCTAGGAGCATGTACTGGTACTGTGCTTTGCCACGTCCTTGACACCACAAAACCACCTTGGGTCCTAGGCGGCGATCACCCGGACAGACAGCCTGTTTCTTAGCATTTCAACATCATTACCTCCATCCATCCATTTTCTATCCCCACTTACTCCAATGCCATCATTGTCTACCATCGCATAACTGAGCGCCCCCCCCCCCCCAACCAAAAAAATATTAAATTCCCATAACTAACTAGGTCAACACAGAACTGTGCATGTGCAACAAAGATGAGAAGGCAGTGACATGTTTCATTCCTCAGCACTTGGAACTGGCACACCGTGACACAGCCGATTTATTTATTTATTTTTCTTCTATCAGTACAGTAGCTGGATTTTAGAAGTTGGTTCATTTAATTTATTATCTTGCAATAACTCGTTACTTGCCCCAGGCACTTTATTGTCCAACTTAGAGGTGCTGAAAGTAGAGCCCTTAGAGTGTAACTTGCAAGGGCTATGAAAAGCAGCTATTAATCTGAGCCTCTGTTATCCTTCAAAACAGAGGAAATTGTTGACACAGAAGGTTGCACTGATGCTTGCAGCAGGATTACAAAGTAAAGACACAGAGGCTCCATTGTGTGAACGGACGATTTTAGGCTCAAAGTCTGTTTGGAAAGATCTCTGCTGAAGTGGCTTGGACGTGGGCAGAATGGAGGCTGGTAGAATCCCAAAGATAGCCTTCAACTTTAAACCAGAAGGCCCACCATGAAGACCTAGGAAGAGGTGTAGGGATAACACCCAGTAAATACTCATAAAATACAGAAGTAGCAGACTTGAGGGTCTTCCTGGACCATGGAGAATGGAGGACAAAATGCTCTCGGCTGACAGGCCAAATGGCCTAACTGGGGAAGATGTAAGAAGAATGAACCCTGTAGTTTCTTCTGGTTTCAGTAGTTATCAGCATACTCTTCAAACTGGTGGCATATGTTATGATAAATATCTGTTGCCCACCCCGAAGTGTCAACAGTACAACAAAAATAGCAGCGATAACTCAGAAAGAAACAGGAAAGTACGATGAGGTTGTTTGGATTAAATCGGGTTATTGTCTTAAGGGGTGTGTGTGTGTGAGTGAGAGAACATCTAGGGTAATAAGTGTTCCATATTTTTCAAATGAGAGAACACGTTATGCTAAAATTTACATTTTTTTTTCTGCATAATGCTTTGATGCAAGCACATTTTTTGACTAATCTGGTCAACATTTAAAAATTTCTTAAGTGGGTATGTTATCCTATCTCATTGGTAAGATAATTGGTTTAGCATTTCTCTCTTTGTATTTTTGCACTCACAGCTCATTCAGAGTCGAGACTTCTTCAGACAAGTGCGGTTTCTGGGCCACTGCAGTCCTCACAAGTAAGTAAAATAGAAGCAGGAAGCATTTGGTCAAACCTGGCTGCTTTAACTGCTTAAGACTGAGGTGAAACATTGGCACAAAAACATGCAAACGTTTTGGTCTTACATGGCAGGTGGCTACCCTACCCACTATTAAAGTCGACCGTATTTCCTTGATTAAAGACCTGGCCTTGAATAAGGGGCTTGCCTCATTTAATGGCCGGATCAAAAAAAGTTTTATCCTGCCTTTAATAAGCACCGGGCCTGATTTATGCTTGTACAACTCCGTAACTCCATGGCCACGCAATGACATAGACTTGGGCGTAACCCTTTTGAATTTCTCCGTTGTGTTGGTGTGTGTCATAATGCAATTTACCACCCGAATAGTAGGGGGACGACGTGGAGAACAGGGCAGGACTTCCTTTCCACCTGCACTGCCACTGTTCCTGGTGTGTTGTGAGTCATTTGAGTGTCTTTGTTGTTTTTAGATGCCCTGTTGTAATGTTGGTCATATTTTCTGACTTTTCTGCCAAACGTTCCTCTATTTGATCCATGATTGAAATGTAATCGGCATGCACACTGCAAAAACTTTTAAAATATGACGGGAGAGAAAGGAGTGAAATCGAAAAGTGACCAATCCATGGGTTAAAGTTCTCCGTCACCACGACAGATTTCTGTCATTTGGAAAATTTAACTACACATATGCGTGCACACGTGGTGTCATGCATGTTTTGGGGCCGAAATATGATACTGTCATTGTCAAAGCAACATCCCATTCTGCGCTAATCAAAGCAGCAGCAATGTCAGCGTGGATGGTGCCGCACTGCGGAGGGGACTGTATGAATTTTCACTCCTCTCCGCACTGTTTCCTGCTTGCCATGAGCCGCAGTCACTGAACTCTACCGCGGTCCTTCTCCTCTCTGTCTTCGTGGGACACATTGGCAGATCTTCCCCAAGTAGAGCAAGGTGTGGCTTTGCTTTGAACCAGTGAAGCAATGCTTTGATCTGCTGCTTCGGTTCTTTGTTTTATTTCGCTTTATCTTAATTTTTCCCCGCTAAAACCCTAAAGACCATGTGTCTGTGAGTAATATTTACCTTTACCTACCTGTTATGATCTTCTGAAACAGTTGGTAGATGTATTTTAGAACTTAAAAACGGGACCGATGCTAACGTGTTAGCATGTCTATGGCGTTTTCAATGTTAAAGTTAGCATTAAGCTGTAAAAGTCGAACGTATTACAAATTGTAATATTTGATTTAGTTTTATTTATATATTAATAATAGCAACAATAACAATAATAGTGATAATAACTGATAATGCTACAATACAATTTTTAGAGAAACAGACAAAAAGAAACAACACAAGATAAATCCATAACAGTGAACATAAATAAATATAGAAATAAATAGCTGTTTGCTGTGAACACCTAGTAACTCTTACACCTCCACTTCATCCCTGTTTTATTTAAATTTAATGACAATTTGTTTTGGTCAAACCACATCTAAGACACATTTGTGTCTTTTCTCATGAAAATATCTTATTAAAGATAACATCTTACACTTTAGTCAGGCCTTTAAAAAACTTTTGTGGACTCTTGCTGTAATATGTTGTCAGTGGTTGAGATAGTTTCTGTAGGCATCTAAAAATGCCTTTTAATAATAACTCCAAGAAATTCAAGAAAACTCACATGTAAGTAAAAAACAAAAAATTAAAAACGAATAATTGAAAAAAATAATCAACCGATTAATTGATTACTAAAATAATCGTTAGTTGCAAGCCCTAGTTTGTTTTACGAGTGAGCATTTTACTGATTAAATGTGAATAAGCCAGTTTTGAGTTTCTCAGTGCGCATGCGTTTTCAAAACGGGTGACAGTGTTACTTTGTGCACAGCAGAACAATGTTGTCAATTGCTTTACACCCTAATTTTGTATTTTATTGACTGTACAACCAGCGACACAGCACCCGTTTGATGCCTTTACCGGAATGGAATCGATCAAAATACTACAGAAGACAAAGAATTTTTACTTGACAGTTTGAAGTGAGTTTTCTTTGTTTCAGAGGGCTTCATACTCATTAAAATTCACCAGAATATACAAATTTTGACTTGCTCTTTTAAAATTTTCCTGGGGGAGATCCCCCAGACCCCCATAATCAATACTGTATTTTTACTTCACAGTTTGAAGTGAGTTTTCTTTATTTCAGAGGGCTTCATACATATTAAAATTCACCAGAATACACAAAATTTGACTTGCTCTTTTAAAACTGTTCTGGGGGAGATCCCCCAGAATCAAGACTACACCCTACCCCCCCCCCACCACCCTTTCATGTACCTTTAAGTTCAAGTTTTGCATTCTTTTTATGCTTTGTCTCTGTTTGTCTCCTTAGAGGCTATTTAGAATAGATTTGTATACTCTATAATGTGTTTATTGTATTTATTGAGGGGAAAAAAAGAGTGTGTGCCCCCACTATGCCACATTTTAGGAAATTGCTGGCATTGATTTTTGCCAGGAAAAAATTTCAGTCAGATGAAAATTTATTGCTTTAACCCATGCCAATCACACTCCTTGTGGTCTCCGTTGTTTTGACTGGGGATATGTGTGAAACAGCACCATATTACAGTGCAGGCAGCAAGCAAAGTTTTCTTAATTGCTGGCCTTGAATAAAGCCCTGCCTCATTTAGGTGCCAAGTCTGAACACAGGTGTAAAAACAAATTAACGCCCAGGCGTTTAATTAAGGAAATACGGTATCTTATATACGAGTATAATAGTGCTTTTTGCAGGAATATCTTTGGTGTGCATGTGAATGTGGTCTCTCTGTACACTGCTGTGGAATGCTGTGGAATTGTTTTCTTTCCCTCCCACTTCCATTCTTAACTGCTCTCCAGGCTTCGATGTCTCTGTCCTCTAAGCAGCCCTCTACCCCATGTTCCTTGTCCTCTGCTTTCCCACCTGTCTCCAAAACCACCCACAGCGGAGGCATCAATGTCAACGCAGCACCATTCCAGTCGGTGCAAGTGGTATGCTTTGTGTCTAATTCAGTAGTGCAACAGTTCGCTTTTGCAAAACCTGGTTGGTGGATGTCATTTTGAGGTTGGAATTAGTACGGGAACTGTCAGTGTCTAAAGTACATAAATAATTAGAGGAATCTGTTTTTTTTTTGTTTTGTTTTTTGTTTTTTTTCCCCCTCCCTTTAGGTATATAACATGAATGTACCTGTACAGTCAGTTTCTGATGGTCATGCTGAGCCTCTGAAGCAGCCCAGTCAATTCTCCAGCGGCTTTGGACAGAGCTTCATCAGCCAAACTGAGAATGCTGTTGACCAGCCTGACATCTCACAGGAAACACTACAGTCAGGTGAGGAGACAGACCGGTGTCGCCAGCTGAACGCCTCCCCCCCCCTTTTTTTCCCCTTTATATAGTGCCAAATCAGTGCAGAGTTGCCTCAAAGCGCTTCACACAGGTAAGGTCTAACCTTACCAACCCCCAGAGCAACATTGGTAAGGAAAAACTCCCTCTGAGGAAGAAACCTCAAGCAGACCAGACTCAAAGGGGTGACCCTCTGCTTGGCCATGCTACAAATATAAATTACAGAACAATTCATAGACTAATATACAGGAATTGCTGTTGGTGCACAGGACAGGAGGGTCGCCAACACAAACACAACTCCCATCTCTGGATGGAGCTGCACCTTAAACAGAGAAAAAACAGAATCAGGCATCAGAAAGACAAAAAAAAACTGTATAATTTGCCAGTATTAATCAACAAGAAAAACAGAGAAATACTAAGGTGATCGTCGGTCACTAGCCCTAAGATTCACTAAAAGACCCAGAATTTAGGTGAAGTTGAGGCCACGGCCCGCTCCAATTACTAATAACATGAATTAAGAGTAAAAAGCGTAAAGCAAAACTGTACCAGTATGCTAGCCATATGAAAGGGAAAATACAACCCCTGGCAAAAATTATGGAATCACCGGCCTCGGAGGATGTTCATTCAGTTGTTTAATTTTGTAAGAAAAAAAGCAGATCACAGACATGACACATAACTAAAGTCATTTCAAATGGCAACTTTCTGGCTTTAAGAAACACTATAAGAAATCAGGAAAACAAAATTGTGGCAGTCAGTAACAGTTACTTTTTTAGACCAAGCAGAGGGAAAAAAATATGGAATCACTCAATTCTGAGGAAAAAATTATGGAATCGTGAAAAACAAAAGAACGCTCCAACACATCACTAGTATTTTGTTGCACCACCTCTTTTCACCACCTGGCTTTTATAACAGCTTGCAGTCTCTGAGGCATGGACTTAATGAGTGACAAACAGTACTCTTCATCAATCTGGCTCCAACTTTCTCTGATTGCTGTTGCCAGATCAGCTTTGCAGGTTGGAGCCTTGTCAAGGTCCATTTTCTTCAACTTCCACCAAAGATTTTCAATTGGATTAAGATCCGGACTATTTGCAGGCCATGACATTGACCCTATGTGTCTTTTTGCAAGGAATGTTTTCACAGTTTTTGCTCTATGGCAAGATGCATTATCATCTTGAAAAATGATTTCATCATCCCCAAACATCCTTTCAATTGATGGGATAAGAAAAGTGTCCAAAATATCAACGTAAACTTGTGCATTTATTGATGATGTAATGACAGCCATCTCCCCAGTGCCTTTACCTGACATGCAGCCCCATATCATCAATGACTGTGGAAATTTACATGTTCTCTTCAGGCAGTCATCTTTATAAATCTCATTGGAACGACATCAAACAAAAGTTCCAGCATCATCACCTTGCCCAATGCAGATTCAAGATTCATCACTGAATATGACTTTCATCCAGTCATCCACAGTCCACGATTGCTTTTCCTTAGCCCATTGTAACCTTGTTTTTTTCTGTTTAGGTGTTAATGATGGATTTCGTTTAGCTTTTCTGTATGTAAATCCCATTTCCTTTAGGCGGTTTCTTACAGTTTGGTCACAGACGTTGACTCCAGTTTCCTTCCATTCATTCCTCATTTGTTGTGCATTTTCGATTTTTGAGACATATTGCTTTAAGTTTTCTGTCTTGACGCTTTGATGTCTTCCTTGGTCTACCAGTATGTTTGCCTTTAACAACCTTCCCATGTTGTTTGTATTTGGTCCAGAGTTTAGACACAGCTGACTGTGAACAACCAACATCTTTTGCAACATTGCATGATGATTTACCCCTTTTTAAGAGTTTGATCATCCTCTCCATCCATCATTTATTCCTCAGAATTGAGTGATTCCATATTTTTTTTTTCCCCTCTGCTTGGTCTAAAAAAGTAACTGTTACTGACTGCCACATTTTTTTTCCTGATTTCTTATAGTGTTTCTTAAAGCCAGAAAGTTTCCATTTGAAATTGCAAGCTTACTTGTAGTTCCTAGGGTTTGTAAGAGTAGAATGGGAGGCAGAGCCTTCAGCTTTCAGGCTCCTCTCCTGTAGAACCAGCTCCCAATTCAGATCAGGGAGACAGACACCCTCTCTACTTTTAAGATTAGGCTTAAAACTTTCCTTTTTGCTTATAGTTAGGGCTGGATCAGGTGACCCTGAACCATCCCTTAGTTATGCTGCTATAGACTTAGACTGCTGGGGGGTTCCCATGATGCACTGAGTGTTTCTTTCTCTTTTTACTCTGTATGCACCACTCTACATTTAATCATTAGTGATTGATCTCTGCTCCCCTCCACAGCATGTCTTTTTCCTGGTTCTCTCCCTCAGCCCCAACCAGTCCCAGCAGAAGACTGCCCCTCCCTGAGCCTGGTTCTGCTGGAGGTTTCTTCCTGTTAAAAGGGAGTTTTTCCTTCCCACTGTCGCCAAGTGCTTGCTCACAGGGGGTCGTTTTGACCGTTGGGGTTTTTACGTAATTATTGTATGGCCTTGCCTTACAATATAAAGCGCCTTGGGGCAACTGTTTATTGTGATTTGGCGCTATATAAATAAAATTGATTGATTGATTGAAATTACTTTAGTTTTATGTCATGTCTGTGATCTGCTTTTTTTCTACAAAATTAAACAACTGAATGAACATCCGCCGAGGCCGGTGATTCCATAATTATTGCCAGGGGTTGTAAGTGCGTCTTAAGTCTGGACTTGAAAGTCTCCACAGAATCTGATTGTTTTATTGACGCAGGGAGATCATTCCACAGAACAGGGGCACGATAAGAGAAAGCTCTGTGACCTGCAGACTTCTTATTGACCCTAGGAACACAAAGTAGGCCTGCACCCTGAGAACATAAAGCTGGGGCCGGTACGTAAGGTTTAATTAGGTCAGCTAGGTAGGGAGGTGCCAGCAGTCCTCCCTGCCTTCACTGTGCATGCGTCTGAGTCTGATTCTCTACACCCAAAACAATCAAAGGGAATAATGCGATTATTAACCATCAGATGGCAAATTAAAACCTCTTAAATTATTCTAAAGAAACAAGGCCGTTTTGGGATCAAGGCCGTTTTGAGAAACGAGGCGATAAGACGCATGTGCAGTGAAGGCAGGGCAGACCGATTTTTTTTTGGGGGGGGGGAGCGTTCAGGCGGTGACACCAGGTGCATTTGTCTGAGTGGATTCAAAACAGAACATAAAACGTGTAGTTTGATGAAGTGGGGGGGAACTGATGGAAATCGAGCTGATCTAAAATCAGCATGATACGAGAAATTGCTGCCTATTCAATCTACAGAAAATTGTTTCAGTTAAAGGGCATGTCACACTCCAATAAACACGCTCTTAAAAAATTATATACCAGATTATGGCTCATTGCTTCTAACTTTTTATCTTGTGCGTGTCTTGATATAGCTGATAAAAATAAAATTAGCCATACAGCGTCTGAAAAATGCACACAGATTCAGAGCTATTTTAGCCATAAAAGTGACATAACCTCAGGTCCTGAGCATTGGCTGTCTGAAGGTCACGCCACCTGTGCTAACTTCATTATTTACTCCAGGACACACAGCCGATTTGGGCTGTTTTTTTTTTTGTTTTGTTTTTTTGTCTCCAAATAAGTAATATGGCTTTAATTTGGCTTTCAAATTAAATTATTGTATTTTGCGATCAACATAAGTACGTTGCGCCGCTTCGTAACCCGCAGTGTATTCAGTAAAAATGCTGATGTTCCAATAAAACTGAATATAATCATTTGAATGAAGCCCAAGACATAGATTCATAAAGAAAACTGGCTGTACAAGTCATGAAAAACCTGGCTGTACATGTTGTTTTTATGTATTCCTAAATAAGAGGTCAGTGGTCCTTTTTATTTAGTTTGTCCAATTACTTATGGCCTTTGGAAAAGAAGGGACTGTATAAAAATGGGAGTAATTCTTAAATGTTTAATGCAATAACTGTGTCATATCCCTTGAATTAAAGCAGAAATCTACTGGCATAGAATAGTTGTGACTTTTGAATGCTTGGTCTTCAAAGTAACGTCCAAACAAGGTCAGCATTCATTTTATTCAATTTTAGGGCATGTGCAATGGTGGGCACAGCTAACCAAAATGTTAGCTTCGATAACAGATAATCAGCTAACTGAAAAGTTATCTTTTATAAAGCTAAACCGACAAACCACCCAAAAATTTATCGGAAGCTACAGCTAACCGATAACTGATAACTTTCAGTATTGTCTCTGGTACCCTTGCAGCTACTAACAAGCTGATTTTGAGTTTTAACACCACGATAGCTTCTGTTAGCATCAAAGGCGACCACTCACAAAGGCGACAGACCCAAACAATGAGTCAGCACTTCTGTCTTTGTGCCTCCTGCCCATTGCTGGAAACTCCTGTTTACTACATAGCTTGTAGAAGCAGTTGAGAGGAACAGCGAAGCTCAACTCTCTACTCAATAACAGCGTTGCCGTGAGGTGGAGGTCTTGGAAAATAAAGCAGTGCTGACAAAATAAAGCAGTGCCTCTACTGGTGGTTGGCTCTCACTGCGGTATTGTATCACTTACTGTTCCGGAGCACAGCGGTGTTTTTCTGTATCTGTTAGCTGTTTAATCTGCGCAGTTAGATTGATCTAGTTATCTAGATTACGATTTGTTTCCCAGTGTAATCTTTACGTGCCTTAACTAAAGCACTCCTTCTGCTGAATCACCTCTAAATTATTTACACATTATTCACTTTGCGTGTTTTTAGGAATCCGCTAGGTTAGCGTAGCTACTAGCTCTTAGCCGATTAACATGGCGGCTTCTCCTGTCTCTCCCGCACTTTTCTGCTCTGGGTGTGAAATGTTTAGTTATTCCTCGGCCTCCTTTAGCAGTAACGGTACTTGTAATAAGTGTAGCTTATTCGTAGCTTTGGAGGCCAGGCTGGGCGAATTGTAGACTCGGCTCCGCACCGTGGAAAATTCTACAGCTAGCCAGGCCCCTGTAGTCGGTGCGGACCAAGGTAGCTTAGCCGCCGTTAGTTTCCCCCTGGCAGATCCCGAGCAGCCGGGAAAGCAGGCCGACTGGGTGACTGTGAGGAGGAAGCGTAGCCCTAAACAGAAGCCCCGTGTACACCGCCAACCCGTTCACATCTCTAACCGTTTTTCCCCACTCGACGACACACCCGCCGAGGATCAAACTCTGGTTATTGGTGACTCTGTTTTGAGAAATGTGAAGTTAGCGACACCAGCAACCATAGTCAATTGTCTTCCGGGGGCCAGAGCAGGCGACATTGAAGGAAATTTGAAACTGCTGGCTAAGGCTAAGCGTAAATTTGTTAAGATTGTAATTCACGTCGGCAGTAATGACACCCGGTTACGCCAATCGGAGGTCACTAAAATTAACATTAAATCGGTGTGTAACTTTGCAAAAACAATGTCGGACTCTGTAGTTTTCTCTGGGCCCCTCCCCAATCGGACCGGGAGTGACATGTTTAGCCGCATGTTCTCCTTGAATTGCTGGCTGTCTGAGTGGTGTCCAAAAAATGAGGTGGGCTTCATAGATAATTGGCAAAGCTTCTGGGGAAAACATGGTCTTGTTAGGAGAGACGGCATGCATCCCACTTTGGATGGAGCAGCTCTCATTTCTAGAAATCTGGCCAATTTTCTTAAATCTTCCAAACCGTGACTATCCAGGGTTGGGACCAGGAAGCAGAGTTGTAGTCTTACACACCTCTCTGCAGCTTCTCTCCCCCTGCCATCCCCTCATTACCCCATCCCCGTAGAGACGGTGCCTGCTCCCAGACCACCAATAGCCAGCAAAAATCTGTTTAAGCATAAAAATTCAAAAAGAAAAAATAATATAGCACCTTCAACTGCACCACAGACTAAAACAGTTAAATGTGGTCTATTAAACATTAGGTCTCTCTCTTCTAAGTCCCTGTTGGTAAATGATATAATTGATCAACATATTGATTTATTCTGCCTAACAGAAACCTGGTTACAGCAGGATGAATATGTTAGTTTAAATGAGTCAACACCCCCGAGTCACACTAACTGTCAGAATGCTCGTAGCACGGGCCGGGGCGGAGGATTAGCAGCAATCTTCCATTCCAGCTTATTAATTAATCAAAAACCCAGACAGAGCTTTAATTCATTTGAAAGCTTGTCTCTTAGTCTTGTCCATCCAAATTGGAAGTCCCAAAAACCAGTTTTATTTGTTATTATCTATCGTCCACCTGGTCGTTACTGTGAGTTTCTCTGTGAATTTTCAGACCTTTTGTCTGATTTAGTGCTTAGCTCAGATAAGATAATTATAGTGGGCGATTTTAACATCCACACAGATGCTGAGAATGACAGCCTCAACACTGCATTTAATCTATTATTAGACTCTATTGGCTTTGCTCAAAAAGTAAATGAGTCCACCCACCACTTTAATCATATCTTAGATCTTGTTCTGACTTATGGTATGGAAATAGAAGACTTAACAGTATTCCCTGAAAACTCCCTTCTGTCTGATCATTTCTTAATAACATTTACATTTACTCTGATGGACTACCCAGCAGTGGGGAATAAGTTTCATTACACTAGAAGTCTTTCAGAAAGCGCTGTAACTAGGTTTAAGGATATGATTCCTTCTTTATGTTCTCTAATGCTATATACCAACACAGTGCAGAGTAGCTACCTAAACTCTGTAAGGGAGATAGAGTATCTCGTCAATAGTTTTACATCCTCATTGAAGACAACTTTGGATGCTGTAGCTCCTCTGAAAAAGAGAGCTTTAAATCAGAAGTGCCTGACTCCGTGGTATAACTCACAAACTCGTAGCTTAAAGCAGATAACCCGTAAGTTGGAGAGGAAATGGCGTCTCACTAATTTAGAAGATCTTCACTTAGCCTGGAAAAAGAGTCTGTTGCTCTATAAAAAAAGCCCTCCGTAAAGCTAGGACATCTTTCTACTCATCACTAATTGAAGAAAATAAGAACAACCCCAGGTTTCTTTTCAGCACTGTAGCCAGGCTGACAAAGAGTCAGAGCTCTATTGAGCTGAGTATTCCATTAACTTTAACTAGTAATGACTTCATGACTTTCTTTGCTAACAAAATTTTAACTATTAGAGAAAAAAATTACTCATAACCATCCCAAAGACGTATCGTTATCTTTGGCTGCTTTCAGTGATGCCGGTATTTGGTTAGACTCTTTCTCTCCGATTGTTCTGTCTGAGTTATTTTCATTAGTTACTTCATCCAAACCATCAACATGTTTATTAGACCCCATTCCTACCAGGCTGCTCAAGGAAGCCCTACCATTATTTAATGCTTCAATCTTAAATATGATCAATCTATCTTTGTTAGTTGGCTATGTACCACAGGCTTTTAAGGTGGCAGTAATTAAACCATTACTTAAAAAGCCATCACTTGACCCAGCTATCTTAGCTAATTATAGGCCAATCTCCAACCTTCCTTTTCTCTCAAAAATTCTTGAAAGGGTAGTTGTAAAAC
The DNA here is from genome assembly GCF_902500255.1 of Thalassophryne amazonica. Lineage (NCBI taxonomy): Eukaryota > Metazoa > Chordata > Actinopteri > Batrachoidiformes > Batrachoididae > Thalassophryne > Thalassophryne amazonica. Next base: position 107,194,483 of record NC_047104.1, on the reverse strand, counting down.
AGCTAACTGATCATCTGCAGAGGAATGGTCTATTTGAAGAGTTTCAGTCAGGTTTTAGAATTCATCATAGTACAGAAACAGCATTAGTGAAGGTTACAAATGATCTTCTTATGGCCTCAGACAGTGGACTCATCTCTGTGCTTGTTCTGTTAGACCTCAGTGCTGCTTTTGATACTGTTGACCATAAAATTTTATTACAGAGATTAGAGCATGCCATAGGTATTAAAGGCACTGCGCTGCGGTGGTTTGAATCATATTTGTCTAATAGATTACAGTTTGTTCATGTAAATGGGGAATCTTCTTCACAGACTAAAGTTAATTATGGAGTTCCACAAGGTTCTGTGCTAGGACCAATTTTATTCACTTTATACATGCTTCCCTTAGGCAGTATTATTAGACGGTATTGCTTAAATTTTCATTGTTACGCAGATGATACCCAGCTTTATCTATCCATGAAGCCAGAGGACACACACCAATTAGCTAAACTGCAGGATTGTCTTACAGACATAAAGACATGGATGACCTCTAATTTCCTGCTTTTAAACTCAGATAAAACTGAAGTTATTGTACTTGGCCCCACAAATCTTAGAAACATGGTGTCTAACCAGATCCTTACTCTGGATGGCATTACCCTGACCTCTAGTAATACTGTGAGAAATCTTGGAGTCATTTTTGATCAGGATATGTCATTCAAAGCGCATATTAAACAAATATGTAGTACTGCTTTTTTGCATTTACGCAATATCTCTAAAATCAGAAAGGTCTTGTCTCAGAGTGATGCTGAAAAACTAATTCATGCATTTATTTCCTCTAGGCTGGACTATTGTAATTCATTATTATCAGGTTGTCATAAAAGTTCCCTAAAAAGCCTTCAGTTAATTCAAAATGCTGCAGCTAGAGTACTGACGGGGACTAGAAGGAGAGAGCATATCTCACCCATATTGGCCTCTCTTCATTGGCTTCCTGTTAATTCTAGAATAGAATTTAAAATTCTTCTTCTTACTTATAAGGTTTTGAATAATCAGGTCCCATCTTATCTTAGGGACCTCGTAGTACCATATCACCCCAATAGAGCGCTTCGCTCTCAGACTGCAGGCTTACTTGTAGTTCCTAGGGTTTGTAAGAGTAGAATGGGAGGCAGAGCCTTCAGCTTTCAGGCTCCTCTCCTGTGGAACCAGCTCCCAATTCAGATCAGGGAGACAGACACCCTCTCTACTTTTAAGATTAGGCTTAAAACTTTCCTTTTGCTAAAGCTTATAGTTAGGGCTGGATCAGGTGACCCTGAACCATCCCTTAGTTATGCTGCTATAGACGTAGACTGCTGGGGGGTTCCCATGATGCACTGTTTCTTTCTCTTTTTGCTCTGTATGCACCACTCTGCATTTAATCATTAGCAATCGATCTCTGCTCCCCTCCACAGCATGTCTTTTTCCCGGTTCTCTCCCTCAGCCCCAACCAGTCCCAGCAGAAGACTGCCCCTCCCTGAGCCTGGTTCTGCTGGAGGTTTCTTCCTGTTAAAAGGGAGTTTTTCCTTCCCACTGTAGCCAAGTGCTTGCTCACAGGGGGTTGTTTTGACCGTTGGGGTTTTACATAATTATTGTATGGCCTTGCCTTACAATATAAAGCGCCTTGGGGCAACTGTTTGTTGTGATTTGGCGCTATATAAAAAAAATTGATTGATTGATTGATTGACTTGTGGTTTGATTTATAAATAAAATTAATACGGATAGAATAACTCCATTAATGTCAATTCTGTCATTTGTACAAAGTTAAAATATAACACATATGTTTTAATGTTGAATAATGCAATAATTCTGAAGTTTTGTAACAGACAGATGCCGAAGGGATTATGGGTAAATGAGCCTCCACTAACACTGATTGGTTGACTCATTCATTCTGTGTAAAAACCAACACAATGTGACGTGGCGTGTGTGTTGGTATTCAAATGTGCTTTTATAAAATATGCCATTTTAATTATATGTAAAAAAAAAAAAAAAGCTATTTGTAAAATCCATAACTAAGTCAAGTAGTGATTTGACAACCGTCTGATGTAACCGGGCTCAAAATGCATAGAACACTGCCATCTACTTGCACCCAAAAGCTCAGACCCTTACCCATAATCCTTTGCATACAGTTTATTTTTTTTATTTTTTATTAGTGCCAGAGAGTTCTGTGGTTTAAACGACAGAATCCATGACAATTGTAAATGAACATTATGCAACCAAAATGTGTGTGTGTGTGTGTGTGTGTGTGTGTGTGTGTGTATATATATATATATATATATATATATATATATATATATATATATATAATATACACACACACACACAACCCCTGGCAATAATTATGTAATCACCGGCCTTGGAGGAAGTTCATTCAGTTGTTTAATTTTGTAGAAAAAAGCAGATCACAGACATGCCACAAAACTAAAGTAATTTCAAATGGCAACTTTCTGGCTTTAAGAAACACTATAAGAAATCAGGAAAAATAATTGTGGCAGTCAGTAACGGTTACTTTTTTAGACCAAGCAGAGGGAAAAAAATATGGACTCACTCAATTCTGAGGAATAAATTATGGAATCACCCTGTAAATTTTCATCCCCAAAACTAACACCTGCATCAAATCAATCTGCTCGTTAGTCTGCATCTAAAAAGGAATGATCACACCTTGGAGAGCTGTTGCACCAAGTGGACTGACATGAATCATGGCTCCAACACGAGAGATGTCAATTGAAACAAAGGAGAGGATTATTAAACTCTTAAAAGAGGGTAAATCATCACGCAATGTTGCAAAAGATGTTGGTTGTTCACAGTCAGCTGTGTCTAAACTCTGGACCAAATACAAACATGGGAAGGTTGTTAAAGGCAAACATACTGGTAGACCAAGGAAGACATCAAAGCGTCAAGACAGAAAACTTAAAGCAATATGTCTCAAAAATCAAAAATGCACAACAAAACAAATGAGGAACGAATGGGAGGAAACTGGAGTCAACGTCTGTGACCGAACTGTAAGAAACCGCCAAAAGGAAATGGGATTTACATACAGAAAAGCTAAACGAAAGCCATCATTAACACCTAAACAGAAAAAAAACAAGGTTACAATGGGCTAAGGAAAAGCAATCGTGGACTGTGGATGACTGGATGAAAGTCATATTCAGTGATGAATCTCGAATCTGCATTGGGCAAGGTGATGATGCTGGAACTTTTGTTTGGTGCCGTTCCAGTGAGATTTATAAAGATGACTGCCTGAAGAGAACATGTAAATTTCCACAGTCATTGATGATATGGGGCTGCATGTCAGGTAAAGGCACTGGGGAGATGGCTCTCATTACATCATCAATAAATGCACAAGTTTACGTTGATATTTTGGACACTTTTCTTATCCCATCAATTGAAAGGATGTTTGGGGATGATGAAATCATTTCTCAAAATGATAATGCATCTTGCCATAGAGCAAAAACTGTGAAAACATTCCTTGCAAAAAGACACATAGGGTCAATGTCATGGCCTGCAAATAGTCCGGGTCTTAATCCAATTGAAAATCTTTCGAAGTTGAAGAAAATGGTCCATGACAAGGCTCCAACCTGCAAAGCTGATCTGGCAACAGCAATCAGAGAAAGTTGGAGCCAGATTGATGAAGAGTACTGTTTGTCACTCATTAAGTCCATGCCTCAGAGACTGCAAGCTGTTATAAAAGCCAGAGGTGGTGCACCAAAATACTAGTGATGTGTTGGAGCATTCTTTTGTTATTATGATTCCATAATTTTTTCCTCAGAATTGAGTGATGCCATATTTTTTTCCCTCTGCTTGGTCTAAAAAAGTAACAGTTACTGACTGCCACAATTTTTTTTCCTGATTTCTTATAGTGTTTCTTAAAGCCAGAAAGTTGCCATTTGAAATGACTTTAGTTTTGTATCATGTCTGTGATCTGCTTTTTTTTTTCTACAAAATTAAACTGAATGAACATCCTCCGAGGCCGATGATTCCATAATTTTTGCCAAGGTTTTTTTTTTTTTTCTGTAGCTGCAGCAAGACGCTGCAACAACTATCATGTGCACAAAGAATTATAATTTATGGGATACTGGCATGAACACTACTGGCCAGTAGATGGCAGTAGAGACCGTAGTGCAAACAGGAAAATATTGGAGAAGCAACCTGAGCTGCTTCTGACATTTAAAACAAACACAATAACAAGTAACGTTTATAAACCAAGAGAATATATTCATGAGAGTTTTAGGCACAATATACAAAGGGCTTAATGCTGTTGTCCGTTTGGAGCCTGATCAGAGCATCTCAAATGCACTTCTCCTGTTGTGACTGTACCGGGATTAGCCATAATGCACCTGCACACAGCATCTCCACACTAAAACCTTCAAAATTAGTGCACTTTAAAACTAAAACATATAGCTGATGTTTTCACTTTGTAAAACTTCAGAAGTGATGTTAATTTAAATAACATGTCCAAAATTAGTTTTGTTAAAATTTTAACCACAAGTTAAAACTGTATGCCTCTGGATGACTTGGGTGATATTGCCAGTGAGTTGGTATGGTGTCAAGAGGAATTATCTTGTGACCAGTTCTTCTCTGACTGCAGAGGATAGAACAGTTTTTCCTGAAACCAGCTCTCCTCTGTTTACAGAGGATAGAGCGGTTTTTCTGCTACAAAACCTTTAAGAGGTAAGCGCTAAAATCCTTGATATCAGACTTAACAAAGGTTTTTAATTGTTAATGCTTTATTCACGTCACTGCAAAAACGTATTAGTGATCTAAAAATTATCGGACCAAAATTTATTGGAAGATAATTGGTCCGATAATGCTTTTCAAAGTTATCTGAAAAGTTAATCCGATACTGAAAACATTAGCTTTGATAATTAGCAGTTAGTGGATTAGTGGAACTGGACCCACCACTGGGCATGTGTTACCACAAAATATGGTAACTAAGTATATCAGATGGTGCAAAATATTCCTTTTTTTCTTATTGGCTCAACTAATAATTTCCAGCACTGTCAAAGTTGGAACAACTTGTACAAACTGAAATTGGCCTTTGTCACCATTTATTTTGGTTTTACCCCATAACTCCATAACATTTGGCCATAGATGGTACAAGCTATGGCTTTTTGGAGTCCTTATGACTATTTGTGATGTACCTTTTAAATATGATTGGTGCATTTATCAATTTTTGAACCTTGTTTAGTCTTTCTTTGATCCCTACCTGGTTATGGCTACTGCCCTGGGATGGCCATCATACATTTTTGTGTAGGCCATGGTGTGCTGAGACTGTATTGTAATTATTGTTTTGCCACTTTAGGTGGTATCATTATGCTGCTTGGCACTTGAAGTAATGACAAGAAAAATAAAATTTCTTCCTAAAAATAATCAAATGCACAGGGCTCGCCTTACTGACAGATACCCTGGTCACTGTGAGCCTGTCTCACCAACTGTTAACTGTAATCTAATTTGAGGCAGTGAATTTATTCTTTGGGAGGTTACTGAAGCCATTGCATTTGCTCCATTTATGGTCAAAATATTCTGGCAATACATTCTTCAGCACTTGTTTGGTTTGTTATTTTGTAAAGGTGAGATGTAAACTCTGCATAAACACATTGCTGACCTCCACATTTACTCACAAACATTATTTCTCTTCAGTTGTTTCTGGGTTCCAGTCCCAAGACCACACCATGCCCTCAGCAGGGGATCGTGAAGACTCGTCAGCAGGTACTGGTTATGGACAGTCTGGCCAGTCCTTTTACAACAGCAGGACGGTGCCCAGGGGTGGGTCCAGGAATGCTCGTGGAATGACAAACGGCTACCGGGGAGCCTCCAGTGGCTTTAGAGGTATGACATGATATAATGATAGGCCGGGTGTGAGAGCATACACTGGTGCTGTATGTCATCGCATCCACAGTATTACAGAACTGTCCTGGGTCCTAGATAGCAACCATCCAGGCAGACATCTTGCCCATCTTAATGCTGACTGTTCTGTTTTTGGAAAATGATTTACGGTCAGGCATGTTTCTGTTAAAACGTGTTTTATGCAAAAAAAATCATCCAGTGAAAATACCTAAAGTGTGATATATTGATTCTGGGTTTTTCCCTCAGGTGGATATAATGGGTACCGCCCTCCTTTCTCAAGCACGGCTGGCAGCGGTTATGCTCAAACCCAATTCAACACATCACGGGATTATTCAAGCACTACCTACCAGAGGGTAAGAAGGTGTTGATCTTTTTTTTTTTCTTTTTTTTTTTTTTTGTTTGTTTTTCCTCCATTTCACTTTATAAATTTATCAAATATCCTATATTCTGTTCACAAGAATGATTGATCTTTTTATTTATTTTACAGCCATTTTCCAATTTGGAGTAATTTTTTCCCTCAAAATTGTACTTGCAACACCCCATAATGACAACATAAAAAGTTTTTTGTTTGTTTTGCAAATTTATTAAAAATAAAAAACTAAGAAATCACATATGCTGTACGTACGTATTCACACCCTTTGCTCAGTACTTTGACGATGCATCTTTGGCAGCAATTACAGCATCATGTCTTCTTGAATATGATCCCACAAGCTTGGGGCACCTATCTTTGGGCAGGTATGCCCATTCCTCTTTGCTTCACCTCTCAAGCTCCATCAGGTTGGATGGGACCGTCGGTGCACAGCTATTTTCATATTGCTACAGAGATGTTCAATTTGATTCAGGTGTGGCCTCTGGCTGGACCACTCAAGGACATTCACAGAGTTGTCCTGAAGCCACTCCTTTGATATCTTGGCTGTGTGTATACTAAAACGTTCTGGGGAGAACCCTGTTTTCCATTTACAGATGAAGTTAAGGGGAGGTGATGGTCTAGTGGTTAAGTGTTGGGCTTGAGACGACAGGATCCTTGGTTCAAATCCCAGCCTGTCCTGAAAATCACTAAGGGCCCTTGGGCAAGGTCCTTTATCCCCTAGTTGCTCCCGGTGTGTAGTGAGTATCTTGTATGGCAACACCCTGAGATTGGGGTAAATGTGAGGCATTATTGTAATCGCTTTGAGCATCCGATGCAGATGGAAAAGTGCTATATAAATGCAGTCCATTTACTGTTTCAAAGCAGCAGAAGTGTTTCTATACCAGGGGTGGGCAATCATGTGCCAAGACAGTGCAGGTTTCTCTTTATACCAATCACCTCAGCAGGTGATTTTATTGATGATCAGGTGTTTATGTTCAGGGGAGACACTCATCAGCAAACCCACCTGCTGAGGTGATTGGTTGCAAAGAAAGCCTGCACTGTCTTGGCCCTCGTTGCCCGTCCCTGTTTTTTACCCTTCCCCAGATTTGTGCCTTGAGACAATCCTGTCTCTGAGGTCTTTAGATGATTCCTTTGACTTCATGCTCGGTTTGTGCTCTGACATGCACTGTCTGCTGTGGGACCTTATATGCAGACAGGTGTGTGCCTTTCCAGATCATGTCCAATCAACTGAATTTACCCCAGGTGGACTCCAATTAAGCTGTAGAAACATCTCCAGGATGATCAGTGAAAACAGGGTGCACCTGAGGTCAACTTTTTGCTCCATGGCAAATGCTGTGCATACTTATGTACATGTGAGTTCTTAGTTTTATTTTTAATAAATTTGCAGAAATCTAAAAAAAACAACTTTATTTCACATTGTCATTCATGGGGAGTTGTGTGGAGAATTTTGAGGGGAAATAATGAATTTCACCCATTTTGGAATAAGACTGTAACATAACAAAATGTGGAAAATGTGAAGCGCTGTGAGTACTTTCCGGACACACTATTTACTAGTACAAAAAACAGATAATTGTGCTGAATCCTTTTCTTTAAGGAGGGCTATCAGCAAGGGTACAAACGGGGAACTGCTCAAGGACCTCGAGGATGTTCTCGAGGGAACGCTCAAACACAGAGACCATAAAAGATCCGATCCTAAGGACCATCAAGTTACGCCACGTTGAACATTCAGGATTTTTTAATGTTTGCCCCAGCTCACTTTTATAACAAAGTTTTATTTGTCAATGGTATTTTTTTTTAACTCCCTGCCTACTTGGTCTGTGTTGTCTCAGTGGTCTTAATGTTTTAAACACACAGTGCTGAACTTCAAGGTATTTAGGTTTATCAGCAAGTCTGTGTTAGAACAGCAAATAGATATTCCTGTAAACTTGAAAAGATTTCTTTAATTTATTTTTTTTGTATTAAATGCAAAAAAAATCTGATGATTATTTTCTTTTCCTGCCCAATGATTTTTCCCACTCTTTATTCAAACCTTTTTTCTTTTTCACATTTTTGGTATTCATGAATTTTTTTTTTTTTTTAAAGATCCACTGTCACATCTTGCACCAGTTCCTCTTTGTACACTGACGATATTGGTTGAGACTGTTTCAATAAAGCTGTGCTCGATTACTAGTTGTACCATTTTTGTAACTTAGCTACATTGTGGATTAAATTGAGATTTTTCAGTAACGCATGCTGATTTTTATCTGTGGCCATGGAGATTTATTCTGTGCAGCTAACAGCCAGGCTTGGCTAATCCTGGTTGTCAGCCATCACCGAAAACGAACAGCATCATGTTTGCGTCTTGTCATATTTGCTTTTAGTCCACATTAAAAGGCTTCATTCCAACTAGATGAATTTAGCTATAAAGAGGCAAAATATTAACTGTAACCCTAAAGGCACAAGCGCTGTATATTTTCGACAAAATGTCATAAGTTTCACAAAATAATTACATATTTTAGTGAGTATGACCGTAAATTCCAGTAAATAAGGCACTTTAATCAACGGCCAGTTTTCCCCATATGCCTATGCACTGTTGGAAATTGGTCCATATTTAAAAAAAAACAAACAAACTGGAATTTGTCTGTCGAGAATGACACCATAGTATATGGTTCTGTGTGTCCTTGGCATGTGACCAATTCTGTCAAACTGAGCCACTTTATTCTTGACTAACCACCTTCCGCCCTATTTAATCCACATTGGCTCCAACCCGAGTGAGTTAAACAGTTTTAACCGGGTTTTGATGTTTCATGATCACCAAAGGTCATGTGACCAATAGGTGATATTTTACTAAATATTGGTGCTAAAGGGTAAACCATTCTTTGAAGTGACTATTTTAAAGATCGCCTTTGTGTGCTGGGCCAAATGTTTGACCTCTGCTTATTTAACTCATTTTTCTCAAAATGGAATAATTTTGTCTTGAACAGACCCGCAACCATTCCACAATGTTTGGTTCACATCAGATGAAAACTGTAAAAGTTATTTTTCACATATGGATGGGCACAAGGACTGAAAACAAAACTCACATGTCCGACTGCACACAGGTGTAAACCACCTCCAGTCAAATTAACACATTTCAGGAATAAATCTTCTGAGTGTTCTTCTCAATGCTGACAGTTACATTGTCTAAATTAAAACAGAAATGAGTGACTACTTTTACATAGCCAATAACTCTCTCATAACCGGAATATTAGCAATAACCCGGTTGGGCACGGCCATGTAAACACCCGCAAAAACCCAAATATGCTCATATTCCGGTTGTTAAAAACCCGAATATGACCCCTGGGTTACTCCATTTGTAACCCAAATATCAGGTCATATAAACGCACATCGGAATATCCCCATAGAAAGGAACATTATTTTGTGTTCTGTACATGTCCTATCCGCAAGGAAGCTTGGTCTTTTGAGTACGGCAACTACTTGTATGCAGTGCGCAACCCACTGGACACCACAGAAGCAGAGGTAAACAAGCATGGGGAAATCCAGACACGGCAGCACAGCACCACACTTTTGGAGTGAGGAGGAAAGCGAGTACTGTACTTAATTAGTATCGTGAAAGACATGAATATGTCTTTTATTGACGGTAGAAAGTACCGAGATAGCAACATTTACAAGAAGGTGGCCGAAAAGTTAGGCGAAGCAGGATTTGCACAAACGCCAGACCAAATCAAGCACCGGTGGAAGATGTGCATCGCTGTTTAGATGGGATATTCTGATACCAATGACCATGTATACAGGAGTAACTGCTTAAGCATGTAAACGGGTTATTCCTAATGATTCAGAAACCGGAATATTGAACGTATCCCCAATATTAACGGCATGTAACCATAGCCAGTGTCTACAGAAGAAATCTAACTGAACTCAAAACCATACAATTGTGCTGATGTTTACCTGGTGGTTTTTTTTTTTTGGCAATTTCTCAGACTGAATAACACAAACCTTTTTTTCACTCATGTTTAGTGGTTATGTGAAACCATTTGTTGTGAAACAACTGTGTTCACCTTTTTAAAATTAGTGACAACAGAAACTAATCAAATGACCCTGATCAAAGGTTTACATACATTCATGCTTGATAACATGCACACAGGTTGACACAAACCAGTTTGAAAGGCTACTAAATACAACCATCCTCACCTGTGATCTGTTTGCTTGTAATCAGTGTGTGTATTTGTCAGTGAGTTTCTGGGCTCCTGACAGACCCCTGTGTCGGAGTCATAGGGAAAACCAACTGTCAGAGGATCTGTGGGAAAAGGTAATTGAACTCTATGAAACAGGAAAGGGGTATAAAAAGATATTGAAGGGACTGAGAATGCCAGTCAGCAATGTTCAAACTAAGAAGTGGAAAATGAGGGATTCTGTTGGAACCAAACCACGGTCAGCTAGACCAACAAAAATGTCAGTGACAACTGCCAGGCAAATTGTTTGGGATGCAAAGAAAAACCCACAAATAACTTCAGCTGAAATACAGGACTCTGAAAAAAGTGGTGTGGCTGTTTGAAGATGCACAATCAGGAGGCACATGAAGAAAAATGGGCTGCATGGTCGGATTGCCAGAAGAAAGCCTTTACTATGCAAACGCCACAAAGTATCCCATTTGCAACACGCCAAACAGCGTAGTGACAAGCCTCAGAATTTCTGGAACAAAGTTATTTGGAGTGATGAGACCAAAATGGAACTTCTTGGCCACAACCATAAATGTTACATTTGGAGATTAGTCAGCAAGACCTATGATGAAAGATACACCATTCCTACTATGAAACATGGAGGTGGATCATTGATGTTTTGGGGATGTGTAAGCTACAGAGGCACAGGACACTTGGTCAAAATTGATGGCAGGATGAATGCAGCATGTTCTCAGTAAATACTAGAGGAAAATTTGCACTTATCAGCCTGGAAGCTGCACACGGGACGTACTTGTACGTTCCACCATGACGACAATCCAAAACACAAGGCCAAGTCGACCTGTCATTGGTTACAGCAGAATAAAATGATGGTTCTGGAGTGGCCATCTCAGTCTTCTGACCTCAGTATCATTGAGCCACTTTGGAGAGATCTCAAATGTGCAGGAATTTACAGAAAGTGGAGGCTGTTTGCCAGTAAGAATCATCCACAACTACCACAAAGGATTCCAAGCTGTCAATGATGTTAAAGGGGGGCAATACATGGTATTAAGAACTGGGGCATGTAAACCAATGATCAGGGTCATTTGGGTAGTTTCTGTTGCCATTATTTTAACAAATGGCTTCACCCAACCACTTACTGTGAGTGAAAAAACAGTTTTTGTGCTATCATTCATATCTGAAAAATGGCCAAAAAAATAAAAATCAAACATTCCTCCTGGGTATGTAAACCTATGAGCAAAACTGTATGTAGACAGGTGTGTGTCTTTCCAAATCATGTCCAGTCAACTGCATTTACCCCAGGTGGACTCCAGTTAAGGTGTAGAAACATTGATCAGTGGAAACAGGACACACCTGCAAAGAGGAATGGGCAAAACTGCCCAAAGATAGGTGTGCCAAGCTTGTGGCATCATATTCAAGAAGACCTGAGGCTGCCAAAGGTGCATCAAAGTATTGAGCAAAAGGTGTGGAATACTTATGTACATGTGATTTCTTAGTTTTTATTTTAATAAATTGGCAAACTTTTTTTTTTATATCTGTAGTCATTATGGGGTGTTGGAGTAGAATTTTGAGGGGGGAAAAAAAATTCATTTCCTCTATTTTGGAATGAGGCTGTAACATAAGATGGGGAAAAAGTGAAGCACTGAATACTTACCAGATACACGGTATAAAGTCATGCAATTTGAGAGGAGAGTCAAATTCCATCACACCAACTTTTTGTCATGGTCCTTCTGATAAAAGGGTGTGTGTGTGTCTAGCAATAGCTTCAAACGCTAATGCAGACATGAAAAATGGTAGAATGAAGGTCTATACTTTCACTGTAAAACGTTTATTAAATTTTACATAAACTCAAACATGTAACTTACACATTTGTGTATAATTTAAATCCTCATCCTTGTGTAGGTGCAACAAGTGGAATCCAGTCCCATGTGTGCAAAATTTGCTTTTAATCTGGTAAGCAACAAACTGCTTATCTGCAGAAGGATGCTCCCAGATCAGCATCTGCAAAACCTTCAGATGCAGGGAAATTACATTTGAAGAGCAAGAGAGAAACACTGCAAAGACTAAGTGCTTGTATGACTCATCAAAAGAAATTTACATGAAAAGTTCATGGGGAGCAGCATTGTGTCTTATTCTTTTCTACAGCTGAGATAACAGGATCTGACTAGATGGAAAAGAGCAAAGCTGCTGGTGACTTCATGAGATGACAGCAGTACAGAAGGAGGAAGTGTTAGTTAACCATGTGCCAATAGTATGGAAGTTTCCACTTATCACCTCAGGAGATAAGGAGCTCATCACTATAAAAACCTCCTGAGACATCACTTCAAACATTCACCGTCTTGGTACAACAACATTTACTTACCACTGGTTTTAGTTAGTTATTTGAATAAAGTGGCAACCGGACATATGGAAAGTCTGCACATACCCTTGATTACAAAAATGTACCGATGAGTAACAAAGGGAAAACCAAACATTCTGCCATGTGTTGGAGACACTGATGACTAAGAAAATGCTATGGCTTTCGCACACACCCAATCCCAACTGCACACCTATGGATTTTGGCCAACTATGTTAGCTGTTACTGCCACCATCAGGAAAATACCAACTAAGAGCATATGAATGTGTTCCAACCCTCCAGTCAAGGCCTAGAGACCTGCTAAATCAGTGCCAAGGCACAATTAAGATGTTCTGGTGGCCTATCACCTTGTTGGCATTTCATTTGTCACCTATGTGTTGATAACCACAAAACTATCCACATCATGTGGTTTTTACTGTCTTTTTGAGCAAAACATCTCAATGTTTTAAGGGTAAAAAAAAAATAATTTAAAAATTACCTCTGGCAATTTCACTTCTTGATTCCATAATATTTCTTAAAAGGGATCTTGCACTGAACTTTGGTGGTGGGGGCTACGCTTGAAATGTTGACAGCACCTTGTTGGTTAAAAAACAAACAAAAAAACCTCATCAAAATATTTTTTTTAAAATATATGACAGCTTTACAGATAGTCTCAAGTTTTTAAACATAATGCACTTCAACACCAGCATTTTTGTTAAAACAAACAAACAAAAAAAAATGACTAAATACTGTGACAGTCTCAATATTTGGGAGCAAACAACTCCTTGAAAAGTTTGCAGATTTTAAGATGCGTGTCCCAGGTTGTAAACAGATTATACAGTATGCATTCCAAAGATAACCGTTTTTATGTCACATTGATATCACTGCAGAGAGAATTCTTCTTGTGCTCTTCACTTGTGGCCTCCCAACGCCCCCCACTGAGTCGCACTGGTTAGAAAGGTCTGCCAAGCACTGCTCCTCTGCAGTGGTCCTGCACAAGTCTTGAAACTAAAGTTCTCACAGGACTGCATTGGACGGTTCCTGGTGGCCCTGTGGGGGTTGGTGGTGGCCTGGTGGTAGTTCCTGGTTTGTGTGGGACACACTTTGTTGAGCTGTGTCTGTATGATGTTGCTTGTGTGGTTCTTGAGCAATTTCTTGAGGAGCATGTGGTGCAGGGTGATGCTGAGCTTCTTGATGTGGATGAACCTGACCATCAACTCCATGTAACGCTTGAATCTCATTCCCTTCAACTGAGGTGGAAGAGACAAGCAGGGTTTTTTTTTCTATTTTCAGTGATCACTGTGTATGAAAGGTTCAAAAGAAAAGCCAAAGCCAATGGCACAATCAAAACTCACCATGAGCCCCGGGAGGTTCTACATTCTCTAGTTTTAGCCGTTCCATATGCTCTACAGCCTGCAACAGAAAACTATGTAAGAAGAAAACTACACCACTTTCAAACAATGTAACATAAATTTTTTTTATTTTGGGAGGGGGTATTTAGAAACCACAAATGCTGTTTGCTGCCATCTGTAAATGGCTGTGCATACATTAACAGTGACCTATTTATTCACAACTGTAATTTGTGCTTCTCAAGAGAAAATACTGTCCTGAACACCAAAACCTTCTGCAATCTTAAAACTGTAATGCTCTCAAAATTGAAATTTGTATACATCAATACTGGGAGTCAAAAGCTCTGCCTGCCAGAAAATCGTGCATTTATGACATTTATAATTGCCTTTAACTGAATTTTGAGTTTCAAGTAGGAAATGTAACAGAAGCCCTGAAATGCTCACATCACCCACTAGATAAGTGACAAAAGCTGTTCAAATGTGTGTCAAATATGTTTATTCATTTGAGAAGTTAACTTTAGGTAAAATTAAGAAGGGCTGACACCCCCCACCCCAATAAATAAAATCAACTTAGAGTACAGTTTTTTCCATTGCCCTTATGGGCAATTTACTTTTTACTTACCACATACAAGATGAGCAGTTTTTCCTTTCAACATTACTTTTAAAAGTCAGGAGCAATTAAATTTACTATTATTATTATTTAAGTGTCACAAAATGACCCAAGACTGTAGTGAACTTGTTGCATATACAAGCAAACAAAAACACTAAATGTTAATCAGTAACCCCGTTTGAAACCGTTCCCAGTACTTTTATTGTGCTCTCTACCTGCTGTAGCTCCATTTTCTGTGCATTCAGCTCCTCCTGCTGCCTCTCCAGCTCCTCTCTCTGCCTCTGAAGGTCAACAGCCTTCTGGTTGAGGTCCTGCTCCTGCTGGGCAAGGTGCTCTTCAAACTCCCTCATCTCCACATCTGTGTAAGCTTGGTTCTGCTCTAGCGTCTGAGGAATATTAAATCCACAGACATCACTTATCTCAGTCTTCCATCATTTAGCAAAGTTACGAGTATCAATCAATCAATTTTATTTATATAGCGCCAAATCACAACAAACAGTTGCCCCAAGGCGCTTTATATTGTAAGGCAAGGCCATACAATAATTATGTAAAACCCCAACGGTCAAAACGACCCCCTGTGAGCAAGCACTTGGCTACAGTGGGAAGGAAAAACTCCCTTTTAACAGGAAGAAACCTCCAGCAGAACCAGGCTCAGGGAGGGGCAGTCTTCTGCTGGGACTGGTTGGGGCTGAGGGAGAGAACCAGGAAAAAGACATGCACCTGTGGAGGGGAGCAGAGATCGATCACTAATGATTAAATGCAGAGTGGTGCATACAGAGCAAAAAGAGAAAGAAACACTCAGTGCATCATGGGAACCCCCCAGCAGTCTAAGTCTATAGCAGCATAACTAAGGGATGGTTCAGGGTCACCTGATCCAGCCCTAACTATAAGCTTTAGCAAAAAGGAAAGTTTAAGCCTAATCTTAAAAGTAGAGAGGGTGTCTGTCTCCCTGATCCGAATTGGGAGCTGGTTCCACAGGAGAGGAGCCTGAAAGCTGAAGGCTCTGCCTCCCATTCTACTCTTACAAACCCTAGGAACTACAAGTAAGCCTGCAGTCTGAGAGCGCAGCGCTCTATTGGGGTGATATGGTACTATGAGGTCCCTAAGATAAGATGGGACCTGATTATTCAAAACCTTATAAGTAAGAAGAATTTTAAATTCTATTCTAGAATTAACAGGAAGCCAATGAAGAGAGGCCAATATGGGTGAGATATGCTCTCTCCTTCTAGTCCACGTTAGTACTCTAGCTGCAGCATTTTGAATTAACTGAAGGCTTTTCAGGGAACTTTTAGGACAACCTGATAATAATGAATTACGATAGTCCAGCCTAGAGGAAATAAATGCATGAATTAGTTTTTCAGCATCACTCTGAGACAAGACCTTTCTAATTTTAGAGATATTGCGTAAATGCAAAAAGGCAGTCCTACATATTTGTTTAATATGCGCATTGAATGATATATCCTGATCAAAAATGACTCCAAGATTTCTCACAGTATTACTAGAGGTCAGGGTAATGCCATCCAGAGTAAGGATCTGGTTAGACACCATGTTTCTAAGATTTGTGGGGCCAAGTACAATAACTTCAGTTTTATCTGAGTGTAAAAGCAGGAAATTAGAGGTCATCCATGTCTTTATGTCTGTAAGACAATCCTGCAGTTTAGCTAATTGGTGTGTGTCCTCTGGCTTCATGGATAGATAAAGCTGGGTATAATCTGCGTAACAATGAAAATTTAAGCAATGCCGTCTAATAATACTGCCTAAGGGAAGCATGTATAAAGTGAATAAAATTGGTCCTAGCACAGAACCGTGTGGAACTCCATAATTAACCTTAGTCTGTGAAGAAGATTCCCCATTTACATGAACAAATTGTAATCTATTAGATAAATATGATTCAAACCACCGCAGCGCAGTGCCTTTAATACCTATGGCATGCTCTAATCTCTGTAATAAAATTTTATGGTCAACAGTATCAAAAGCAGCACTGAGGTCTAACAGAACAAGCACAGAGATGAGTCCACTGTCTGAGGCCATAAGATCATTTGTAACCTTCACTAATGCTGTTTCTGTACTATGATGAATTCTAAAACCTGACTGAGACTCTTCAAATAGACCATTCCTCTGCAGATGATCAGTTAGCTGTTTTACAACTACCCTTTCAAGAATTTTTGAGAGAAAAGGAAGGTTGGAGATTGGCCTATAATTAGCTAAGATAGCTGGGTCAAGTGATGGCTTTTTAAGTAATGGTTTAATTACTGCCACCTTAAAAGCCTGTGGTACATAGCCAACTAATAAAGATAGATTGATCATATTTAAGATCGAAGCATTAAATAATGGTAGGGCTTCCTTGAGCAGCCTGGTAGACATGTTGATGGTTTGGATGAAGTAACTAATGAAAATAACTCAGACAGAACAATCAGAGAGAAAGAGTCTAACCAAATACCGGCATCACTGAAAGCAGCCAAAGATAACGATACGTCTTTGGGATGGTTATGAGTAATTTTTTCTCTAATAGTTAAAATTTTATTAGCAAAGAAAGTCATGAAGTCATTACTATTTAAAGTTAAAGGAATACTCGGCTCAATAGAGCTCTGACTCTTTGTCAGCCTGGCTACAGTGCTGAAAAGAAACCTGGGGTTGTTATTTTCTTCAATTAGTGATGAGTAGTAAGATGTCCTAGCTTTACGGAGGGCTTTTTTATAGAGCAACAGACTCTTTTTCCAGGCTAAGTGAAGATCTTCTAAATTAGTGAGACGCCATTTCCTCTACAACTTACGGGTTATCTGCTTTAAGCTGCAAGTTTGTGAGTTATACCATGGAGCACTTCTGATTTAAAGCTCTCTTTTTCAGAGGAGCTACAGCATCCAAAGTTGTCTTCAATGAGGATGTAAAACTACTGACGAGATACTCTCTCTCACTTACAGAGTTTAGGTAGCTACTCTGCACTGTGTTGGTATATGGCATTAGAGAACATAAAGAAGAAATCATATCCTTAAACCTAGTTACAGCGCTTTCTGAAAGACTTCTAGTGTAATGAAACTTATTCCCCATTGCTGGGTAGTCCATCAGAGTAAATGTAAATGTAATTAAGAAATGATCAGACAGAAGGGAGTTTTCAGGGTTCAATTTCCATACCATAAGTCAGAACAAGATCTAAGATATGATTAAAATGGTGGGTGGACTCATTTACATTTTGAGCAAAGCCAATTGAGTCTAATAATAGATTAAATGCAGTGTTGAGGCTGTCATTCTCAGCATGTGTGTGGATGTTAAAATCGCCCACTATAATTATCTTATCTGAGCTAAGCACTAAGTCAGACAAAAGGTCTGAAAATTCAGAGAAACTCACAGTAACGACCAGGTGGACGATAGATAACAAATAAAACTGGTTTTTGGGACTTCCAATTTGGATGGACAAGACTAAGAGTCAAGCTTTCAAATGAATTAAAGCTCTGTCTGGGTTTTTGATTAATTAATAAGCTGGAATGGAAGATTGCTGCTAATCCTCTGCCTCAGCCCATGCTACGAGCATTCTGGCAGTTAGTGTGACCCGGGGGTGTTGACTCATTTAAACTAACATATTCATCCTGCTGTAACCAGGATTCTGTAAGGCAGAATAGATCAATATGTTGATCAATTATTATATCATTTACTAACAGGGACTTAGAAGAGAGAGACCTAATGTTTAATAGACCACATTTAACTGTTTTAGTCTGTGGTGCAGTTGAAGGTGCTATATTATTTTTTCTTTTTGAATTTTTATGCTTAAATAGATTTTTGCTGGTTATTGGTGGTCTGGGAGCAGGCACCGTCTCTACGGGGATGGCAGGGGGAGAGAAGCTGCAGAGAGGTGTGTAAGACTACAACTCTGCTTCCTGGTCCCAACCCTGGATCGTCACGGTTTGGAGGATTTAAGAAAATTGGCCAGATTTCTAGAAATGAGAGCTGCTCCATCCAAAGTGGGATGGATGCCGTCTCTCCTAACAAGACCAGGTTTTCCCCAGAAGCTTTGCCAATTATCTATGAAGCACACCTAATTTTTTGGACACCACTCAGACAGCCAGCAATTCAAGGAGAACATGCGGCTAAACATGTCACTCCCGGTCCGATTGGGGAGGGGCCCAGAGAAAACTACAGAGTCCGACATTGTTTTTGCAAAGTTACACACCGATTCAATGTTAATTTTAGTGACCTCCGATTGGCGTAACCGGGTGTCATTACTGCCGACGTGAATTACAATCTTACCAAATTTACGCTTAGCCTTAGCCAGCAGTTTCAAATTTCCTTCAATGTCGCCTGCTCTGGCCCCCGGAAGACAATGACTATGGTTGGTGGTGTCGCTAACTTCACATTTCTCAAAACAGAGTCGCCAATAACCAGAGTTTGATCCTCGGCGGGTGTGTCGTCGAGTGGGGAAAAACGGTTAGAAATGTCAACGGGTTGGCGGTGTACACGGGGCTTCTGTTTAGGGCTACACTTCCTCCTCACAGTCACCCAGTCGGCCTGCTTTCCCGGCTGCTCGGGATCTGCCAGAGGGAAACTAACGGCGGCTAAGCTACCTTGGTCCGCACCGACTACAGGGGCCTGGCTAGCTGTAGAATTTTCCAAGGTGCGGAGCCGAGTCTCCAATTCGCCCAGCCTGGACTCCAAAGCTACACTTATTACAAGTACCATTACTGCTAAAGGAGGCCGAGGAATAACTAAACATTTCACACCCAGAGCAGAAAAGTGCAGGAGAGACAGGAGAAGCCGCCATGCTAAACCAGTTAAGAGCTAGTAGCTGCGATAAGCTAGCGGATTCCTAAAAACACACAAAGTGAATAATGTGTAAATAATTTAGAGGTGATTCAGCAGAGGGAGTGCTTTAGTTAAGGCACGTGAAGATTACACTGTGAAACAAATCGTTATCTAGGTAACTAGATCAATCTAACTGCACAGATTAAACAGCTAACAGATACAGCAAAACACCGCTGTGCTCCGGAACAGGAAGTGATACAATACAGTGAGAGCCAACCACCAGTAGATAGGAGAGCCAAATGAGAGGAGTCTGACCTCCCAGCTGTCTGGCTCCAAAAACTCCTTTTTCTTTGTAGCTACCAGAAACTCCTTTAATGAGACCAGTCTGTCTTTGTTGGTGTCCACCTATGAGGAAGACAACATGAAAACATAGCAGCACTGAAAAAAGGAAAAACCTCAGAATCAAAGTGCAGTAGGTAGATATTATCTAACAGTTGAGTGGATCCTTGTCATTTGATTGGTGCTTTGTATGTCACGACATGGATTATTCGTCCCATTTGTGTTGCGTTGCATTTACAGTGCAAATTTGGTTCCATAAGTTTTGTACCATTGCACGCTGTGACCACCGCCCACTAGTGGGGGCAGCATTTAGCTAAACATGGTGGAGTTTGGTTTGCTGACGGATGATGATATGAAGGAGCTAACTGACTAGGGATGGGTATTGATAAGATTTTATCGATATCGATGCCATTATCGATTCTGCTTATCGATCCGATTCCTTATCGATACCTCGTGAACTTTGTACTAAAGGTAGGCTTTACAGGTTTTCTATGTATTTCATTGAGTCTTAAAGTAAATAAATATGAAATTGGTCACTGTACCCTTGATCTCTAGACATAAATAAAAACAAACAAACGGTGTTTCACTTGAAGTTATTAATTCAGACTGGATTATCACTCTAACTTGACTCAGAGAGCTGTGCAACGTTTGGAGCTGTGTGAACAGAACGGAGGACGAAAAAACAAAACTTTCCTTATTCAAATTCATTCCAGTAGTATTCTGCTCTTACTAGGATGCAGCAGTTTTCTAGTTTGGCAGATAGTTCTGGTGGAAATCACTGAAGAAATTAACACACTGAAAATATGGTTTGACCGAAACAAACTTATTAAACTTAAATAAGACAGGGATGAAATGGAGGTGTAAGAGTCACTCGGTGTTCACAGGAAACAGTTATTTATTTCTATATGTATTTATTTATTTATGTATGTTCATTGTTTGTTTTTATATTTTCTGTTGTGTTTCTATTCAGGTTCTTTTTGTCTCTTTCTCTAAAATTGTATATAATAAGCATTAGATTATTAATATATAAGCAAAAATAAATTTAAGAAATATTACAATTCGAAAACAAATGCACCCGAACGTGATGACAGCTGCAAATGCGTAATGCTAACTTTTAACATTGAAAATGCCATAGACATGCTAACGCGTTAGCATCGCTCCCGTTTTTAAGTTATAAAATACATCTATCAACTGTTTCAGAAGACCATAACAGGTCGGTTTAACATAGAAAAGGTAAATAATACTCAGACGTATGCTCTTTAGGGTTTTAGCGGGGGAAAATTAAGCGAAAGAAAGAAAGTATAAACGAAGCAACAGGTCGAAGCATTGCTTCAATCTGCGAACCATGCTTCGATTGGTTCATGGTTCAGAGCAAAGCCGCGCTGCAGAAAAGTTGATCACGGACCCGCTGCAGGGTCTGTAATCAATGTAGAGAAATTATCATTTTTCTGACAAACACCCCCCCAAAACAACGGCCACTCTGAAGGACTGATAACAGAATCGTTAAGCACAAAGCTTATTGATGTCGGTGGATCGAATCATTTCTTAACGATACCCGAAAGGAACAAGTTCTCGATACCCATCCCTATAACTGACGGTGCTATTTCTTCAAACATACACACACTACACTGTAGGCCATCTGGAGGCATGAAGAACTGTTAGGATGAAGAGGATGAATTTAGGACGAAAACCTGGACAAATTTCTGACGCGATTTTTTTGTTGGAGTGAGGAAAGCAGATGACAGCGACCTGTGCACGGCATCACGGACTACAGCGACAATTGTTTTTTGCAAGTTGACCGAGAACAATGTTGGACTCCTATTTTAAGTTTGTGCTGATGTCAAAGCACAAGTGGCGAACACTAAAATGCAAGTCCCTTTTCTGTTGTTTATAAATTAATAAAATATCAAATGACAAGGATCTATTTTAGCTGTTATATAAAACAAATAACTAATGTTTTTTCATTCTTTCAATGGAACAAATATTTCAGGCCATTCAACTCTGCTTCGCCTCGTTGAATGGTACGTTCAACCTTTCACCTCATGAAATATTCGTACTATTGAACTCATTATTTGTATGCTAACAATTTTTTAAACCTGCTGCTACATACAGTGCATCTAGAAAGTCTTCATAATGCTTCACTTTTGTCACATGTTCAGCCTTATTCCAAAATGGAACAAATTAATTTTATCCTCAAAATTCTACTCACAAAACCCCAACACAAAACACAAAAAAAACTAAGAAATCACCTGTACATAAGTATTCACACGCTTTGCTCAATACATTGTTGATGTACTTGTGGCAGTAATTACAGCCTTGAGTATTCTTGAATATGATGCCACAAACTTGGTGCACCTATCTTTGGGCAGCTTTGCCCATTCTTCTTTGCAGCATTCTCAAGCTCCATCAGGTTGGATGGGGAGAGTCAGTGCACAGCCATTTTCAGATCTGTCCAGAGATGTTCAGTCTGATTCAGGGCTGAGCCTTGGCTGCACCACTCAAGGACATTCAGAGAGTTGTCCTGAAGCCACTCCTTTGACATCTTGGCTGTGTGCTTAGGGTCACTGTCCTGCTTAAAGATGAACCATCGCCCCAGTCTGCAGGGATGGTCGCCCTTCTGGAAGATTCTCCTCTCTCCACAGAGGAATGCTGGAGCTGACAGAGTGACCATCAGGTTCTTGGTCACCTCACTGACTAAGGCCCTTCTCCCCAGATCACTCAGTTTAGACGGGCGACCAGCTCTAGGAAGAGTCCTGGTGGGTCTGAACGTCTTCCATTTACAGATGATGGAGGCCACTGTGCTCATTGGGGCCTTCAAAGCAGCAGAAATGTGTCTGTACCCTTCCCCAGATTTGTGTCTTGAGACAATCCTGTCTCTGAGGTCTACACACAATTCCTTTGACTTCATGTTTGGTTTGTGCGCTGACATGCACTGTCAACTGTGGGACCTTATATGTAGACAGGTGTGTGCCTTTCTAAATGAGATGAGATTTATTGTCACTGTCAATTACATGAGTGCAACAACAATGAAATTATTTTAATATTAATTAAATATTATTTTAATATTTTAATTACCTCAGACAAAATACAGCAATTAATCCACAATTATTACTAGTTGAACGTAATAATGGCACACATCAGAATTAAAGACAACACATATACATTTGACATTGTTCATGTGCACTAAACTTGAAGCAGTCTGTCATCCAATTTGAGGCAAAGTGGGTGAAGGCCGCAGCAGGAGGGCCTGCGCCACCCAGCTTGGGGAGTTGAAGGCTGCAGCAGTAAAAACCGCGCTGCCGTTGAGGTGGCAGGGAGGAAACCAGGGTGAGGGGAGTGGAGACACACAAGGGGTAATAGGGATGGAGACATGCGTCGTGTGCAGATGCCGTAGATCCTTCTGGGGTAAGAGCAGGGCATTTGACTTTCAGGAGCCGATAAGGCTGCCATGTTGATGTTAGGCGGAGAGATACAGAATTCCATTTACTTCACTTCTACAGTCCAAATTTATTAAGAATACTCTCCGGTCCTCAGCAGCACATTCCTTTGCAATGCAGCGATATGCTCCAAGATGGTATCCATTTTGCGTTTGAGTTCAAGAGTTAATGCAGTCTGAGATTACACGGCATTGCCCAACTCATTAATCATGATGGACAGATGAGATGATTCTGGTAGCAGCCGTCTTGCTAATATTCCTGTATGTCAGGGCAGTGCACAAACCAATCAGCGCCATACCTCCCACCATAAAAGCGAATAGAAATGAATCCTCAACGTCTTCCACAGAGAGTGGAGCCAAGCATGCCGCGCTCCATTTCTCTGAGGCGTCAAGAGCATAGCCCGCTGGGTAGATTCCATCAGGGCATGCAGGGTCCCCCAGCCCAGATTTCCTTGTCGAAAAAATGGTGTCAATAGCGTTGAGAGAGCAGCGATCAATTCCATGGTTAATCCAAATCTTAATTCGAAGAATTCACAGCCTGGTGAAGCTGAGATTTTGAAGGTCGGAGCAGAGATAGAGAACAGAAAGGAGGAGAGGGGAGGAATGCGACCGTCCTTGCCGGAGTCCCAAGCTGAATGAAATCATGTCTAATCAACTGAAGTTACCCCAGGTGGACTCCAATTAAGCTGTAGAAACATCTCAGGGATGATCAGTGGAAACAGGCTGCACCTGAGCTCAATGTTGAGCTTCATGGCAAAGGCTGTGAATACGTATGTAAATGTGACTTTAGCTTTTTTTTTTTTTTTAAATATAAATTTGGGGAAAAAAAAAAACTCAAAATAACTGTTTTTCCACATTGTCATTATTAAGCTAATTTAACTTTTATTTTACCAGGTTAGTCCCACTGAGATCAAGATCTCTTTTGTAAGGGAGACCTGAGCAATTATATAGGTTACAATTCACCTAAGCTGCATGTTTTTACATGTGGGAGGAAACCGGAGCACCTGGAGGAAACCCACGCAAACACGAGGAGAACATGCAAGCTCCACACAAAGGCCACAGGTGGCAATCCATCCCATGATCTTCTTGCTGTGAGGCAACAGTGCTAACCACTAATCCACTGTGCTGCCATAATAACCCTCTGGAGATGCCGACGATTGAACCTGAGGCTTCATACATGCAAAGCATGCACTCTACCACTGGGCTACATCCCCTTAGGCATTGTGTGTACATAGTCATAGGATATGTTTACAATCTGTCTGAACACAGTGACCACATCACCAGTTCTTACTAATAGACATATGACCTTTTTCTTGAAACTGAAAAAAAAAAGTTTATGCAGTTTGGAGTTGGTCTCATTTCCTGTGGAAAATAAGTGTGTTTGTGTACCTCATTCATAACATGCTCCCTCATACGTAGCCTCTCTTCTTCCATCTCCACCATGTCATCCTCTTCATTAGTTGGATCATAAATTTTTTCCAGCTAAAAAAAATAAATAAAATCAGACAGACAATCAGCTCAAAAACATTCACTAAGTCGTAAACAGCATTAGCAGGTCTCAATATTAAGCTTTGTGTGCCATATTCTCTGTGGTGGCTTCAGCCATCCTGTACGGTGTGGTCTGCTGGAGCAGCAGCGTCACAGAGAGGGACAGGAAAAACTGGATAATCAATCAATCAATCAATTTTATTTATATAGCGCCAAATCACAACAGTTGCCCCAAGGTGCTTTATATTGTAAGGCAAGGCCATACAATAATTATGTTAAAAACCCCAACGGTCAAAACGTCAAGAAAAACGATCATCAGGAAATCCTGCTCTGTCCTGGGCTGTCCTCTGGACTCTGTGCAGGAGGTGGGGGACAGGAGGGTCCTGGCTAAACTTAAATCTATGCTGGACCATGAGTGTCACCCCCTGCAGGACGTTCTGTCTGCTCTGGAGAGCAGTTTCAGTGACAGACTCATCCACCCTTACTGTGTGAGGGAGAGATTCCGCAGATCGTTTCTCCCGGCTGCTGTCAGACTGTACAATGAACAATGCTAGTACTGTGGTAACCATAGCAACCAGGACAATAACCATGTCAATTTATTAGTGCAATAATTTAACTTATGGTGCAAACTTAAGTCACTTTACCTACTATATTTTAACCTGTCCATATTGTAAATATCAGAGTAACTTATCGTACA
Source organism: Thalassophryne amazonica (assembly GCF_902500255.1). Classification (NCBI taxonomy): domain Eukaryota; kingdom Metazoa; phylum Chordata; class Actinopteri; order Batrachoidiformes; family Batrachoididae; genus Thalassophryne; species Thalassophryne amazonica. The sequence goes on along the minus strand of NC_047104.1, from coordinate 107,169,116 downwards.
TTTCACGCTGAAGTCACTTTATCTGATCACTTTTACATCCCGACAGTGTATATCATCCCAGCAGTGCAGTACTGAACAATGGTAGCCTTAGCGTTACCTGGCACTCAGTGCTTTTTTTTTAGTTCTTGTTATTTTTTTTAAGAGATACTTAGCTGTTTTATTGCATGCCCTTCTATTCCTACTGTTCTATGCTGCGATGTGACACTGAAATTTCCCCATTGAGGGATGAATAAAGGCTTTTCTTATCTTATTCTACTATTTTTGCGTTGTGCACCCATTGAAAATTTGGAAAAAAGAAGTAAAGATTTTTTATATGGCTCTTCAATTCCAATTAGTGCAGAACTGCAGGAGTAAAGAAAGGACACTCAGTGCAACAGTGATTAAATGTTTCAGTTGTTAAATCTAAACTATAATTCACCAAATGTCCGTCTGATCCTCCATCACACCAGTGATTTTCGTTTTGTGTCATCTATGTAGCCTCTAGAGTAACATGGGGGGGGGGATTCTGTGTTGGCCTCAGGTATATATATAATTAGGTACCATCACCTCAGACAAAAGTATTAGCAGGCTAACTAGCCACAATGCTTCTTCTATGACATTTCATGGTGGTTGCCAGACAGACAACTGCGTTACCGCCACCATCTGGCTGGGAGTGTGAAATGTCCATCTGTTCCTGCATCATACCAAAATGGCTTATCTGATTGCTTCATTCTGTGTTGTCCATCTAGATACTGGGTAACATGGGTGGGAGAGTAATTTTTGCATGCCACTCACACATATTTGGCATTCAGTACTATCATCTCAGACTAAAGCATTAGCATACCAACTAGCCACAATGCTTCTGTGAAGTTTTATCAGGATTGGCAGAGCAACAGCTGCATTACCGCCACCATCTGATTCAGATTCAATTTATTATACCCTTGGGTAAAACTGGTTTACAGTGAGTGCGCAATCTCGTTTGGTAGACACAGCGAAACACAGAACAAGACAAAGCAACGACAGTGCTAAAAAGCTAAAATAACAAAAAAGATGGTCCCAAGATAAAATAAAAGCAAGATGAGTTAAAACATCAATAGATAAAAAGTCTATAAACATGTCATACCAAGCCAAATGATTAAAAACTCAAATAAATAAAAATGTGCTGTTCATAAAAACAAGGTAAAAGAAACTATACAAAAAATAAATATATAAATAAAATTTCTGTTACTTGTTAACAGCACTGATGGCTGCTGGTACAAAACTGTTTTTGTAGCATTTGGTTTTACAAGCTGGTACCCTAAACCTCTGACCTGAAGGGAGCAGCTGAAACTCACTATGAAGAGGGTGGAGTCATCTCAGAATCAAACCAGCTATCCTCTGTACCTGTTTAGTAAAGAGGGATTCTGGCTGAAGCTGAGACTCTCCAATCAGCGTGCTCAACCCTTTCACAATTTGGTTTAAACAATTTTTGTTTTTGAGGTACTCGCTTTCAAACCATGAAACAAGACAGAAGGATAAAACTGATTCTATAAAAGCATGATAAAACAAGGTCAGCATGGTTCTGTCAATGTTAAAAGTGGACAGTTTTCTCAGACAACAAATGCGCTGGTGTCCCTTTTTGTACAGCATCACAGTTTGGCTCAAAGTTCAGTTTGTCATCAATGGCAGTTCCAAGATATTTATATGTGCTGACACACTCCACTGTCTGACCTTTTAAAACTGTTGCCTCTTGACTGTAAGAACAGTTTTTTACGAAAGTTAATCATGTCTTTTGTTTTAGAAATGTTCATCTCAAGAAAATACTTACTTCACCAGTCAAGGAAATCAGTAACAACTGGGCCGTGACTCCTATCATTGTTGTTCAGCAGGCTGACAATAACTGTCTCATCTGCATACCTTAAAACAGTTCTATCCTCTCTGCTGCTACAGCACGTTTGTATAGAGGATGAACAAAAAAGGAGAGAGAGAGAGAACACATCCTTGTGGGGAACCAGTGGAGGATGTAACCTGATCCAAAACGGTTCCGTTCACTCTCACTCTGTGTTCTGTCAGTTAAAAAATTCAAAATCCAGCCCACAGAATTGTTACTTACTTTAAAATGTTCTAAAAGCCTCAAGGCTAACACATGGGGCTGGACTGTGTTAAAAGCAGATGAAAAGTCAATAAATAAAAGTCTTGCATGTGTTCCTTTCCCCTCCAGATGTTTAAAAAGCAAATTCAATAAAGTGACTGTAGCATCTTCTACTCCTCTGTTGGGCCTATAAATGAATTGCATGGGATCAATGTCATGCGCCGCTGTCTTCAAAATTTCCAATCTTACAAGTTTCTCATAACATTTCATTCTAATCAATGTTAGTGCGATTGGTCTGAAATCACTGAGGGTCTTGGGAGAACTGATTTTTGGCACAGGGATAACAACGGCATCCAGACTCTTGATACATGCTGCATCTTTAAAGACTGATTCAAAATATAGCTCACCTCTTTCCCACATGATTTCAGCAAACGGCCACAAATATCAGAACCACAGCTTTTGCTTGGTTTGAGGGAACAGAAGGATTTTTCAACATCCTTCTGGGAAATAAAAAAGTGCTGATTGTCACACACTTTATGACTCACTTCCTGTATTTCCTGGCTAAAATCAAAAGCACCAAAACGTGTATAAAAACAGTTAAGAGCATTTGCAAATTCAAAATTAGAGTGAAAGCCATCAAAAGAGATGATACTACTGGCTTCAGAGTGCTGCAATGGCTTTCATGCTTGACCAAGCAGATCCAAGGTTATTCATCACCATCTTGTTCTCCAGCTTCATTTTATAGACCTGTTTTGCTTTTAAAATTCCAATTTTCACCTCCTTAGTGTCTGAGTGCTGTTCAGAGGCTGATCCATGTTTAAAAAAAAAAAAAAAAAATCAAGTTTCTCGGCCTATATACAAGCCTTAACCAGGGCTGTGAAATGAAAATTGTGAAATCTGAGGAAAATCTGCAAGGGGGGGGGCTGGGGTCTAGGGCTCTGTGGAGCCCCAGAATTAAATTTTTATCTAATGATACTTTTTCAGCATCTCCTGGAAGAACAAATCTCAAAATTAGTGCATATTTAAACTAGAAGCACTCAGAGTGCAAACTTCCGCCAAGGCCATGGGGTCACTGACGCCATAACATCTACACGCCATGGAATCATTGAACCTAAAAAAGTCTAACAATGATGTTTGCTCAAAAAGTTTCATCTGCTGTGACTGGATAGCATGTATCCTTAGCGCTTGGCATCACAGTTTATTGCAACTTGCACCTTTCCCAGAAGCTACTGTCATCTGAGCACTGATATTGATATTGCATGTGCTTAGACAAAAACAAATAGACAAAATTCAGTTTATTATTCAACTAAACTGCAAATATATGAATTTTTTAACATTTATGAAACACTTCTATAAACAAGGACATAGGGTCACTGACCCTAAAGAGATTCCCTCCTTGGCACAGTGATCTATTCAACAATTCAGTGTTACAACCAAAACTATGATACATACACTTTTCTTTCCTTTTTCCTTTATATTTGACATCCTTGACCATAAAAACATACCACTAGAACTTGGAATCACTTTTATGTCTTTATTAGTTCAAAGGTTATTGTATAAAAACGATTTTTCGGTAATGGCGGTTTTCTTCTGGATCTAGCTCCATAACATTTGAAGCTACATCAAATCTGATGACACCTTACTGAATCAGTACAGATTCAGCTACAATTTGGTGTTAGTTGCGCATCTCTAGCTTCATTTGTCACCTCACACTGACATTTTCTATTTTCCCTATATTTTCGCATATTCTGGATCACCAGATCCGGAATCCGGATCCGATCATCACCAAACTTTGTTGTTTGATAGAACATTTGACTATGTTACACCCTAATTTTTTTCAAGCCTTTCTGCCTTGTTTTTGTGGAGTTAGAAACCAGAATGTCAAAATTCCCCCATCCTGCAATGGCAAAGAACCCTTTAAAAAAATTCCTGGATCCGGATCACCACTAAAATTTAATCACTTGTTCCTCTTGTCATTTCCAACCACTCCACAAAATTTCATCAAAATCCGTTCAAAACGTTTTGAGTTATCCTGCTGACAAACAGACAGACAAACAAACAAACAAACTCGACCGAAAACATAACCTCCTTGGTGGAGGTAAAGATCCTACATTCAACCTTTTATTTGACCTGTCGATGATGTTGAAATAACAGAATATGACATGGAAGTAGGACCTGGAATGATTTTCCTTTTAATTGTATACCAAATTATGCATTAACTCAGAACAATTAAACTACATGAAATTCATGAAGACTAAAAAGAATAGAAAAAGCTTAGTAGAATATTTGGAAAATCATGGTAAAATATCAATAACATACCTTATAGTAAAAAGTCACTTATATTCTTGTGTAAATTCATGCAGCCTAAATCCATTCAAAGCCACAATGTCTTTTTTTTTTTTTTTTTTTTTTTTTTTACAATGAAAGAAAGTCTAGATTAGTGAAAAAAAGTCACATAATCTTGTCTAAAATCTTGTTTGAACAGCAGAATGTTTATTTTCCAGGGAGATAAAAATTCTTACCATGTTTCCTGAGAAAACACAGTTCATTTTTCCCGTTGCTGCACAAATCTTATTTTAAAACTTGACAGCTCTAAAAGTTTGGGATGTCCACATGCTAAGTTTAGCTTAAGCGCCACACAGGAGCAACACAGTGTCACCGCAGCAACCAACCAGTCCTGCTTTACGACAACTGTCGTAACAGCTACACTTTGAGTGTTGTGATTTGGCATTATATAAATGAAAATAAATTGAAAATTGAATGATTTACATAAAAAAAAACCCTTCCATGTCCCGGACAGTCTGGGATTGCCCAGTCGCAACAGAGGAACGAAATGAAGTTCAGCACTGAAACTTGCCGATTTGAGGAAAGTGGGTACTGTATTTCCTTAATTAAAAGTCCAGGCTTTTATTTTTTTCAAACCATGCTCAGACCCGGGGCCTAAACGATGCAGGCCATAATTCTAGACCAACGATTATTAACAAAATGCTGCTTGCTGCCTGCACTGTAGTACAGTGTTAAGTTTCACACATATCTCTGGGTGTGATGAACCAAAGACAACTGCTTCAGATCAGAACCCTCTGCCTGGCTGCAAACCCTCTCTGGAGCCTGACGTGCACCTGCTAAATGACAGAGGGACTGTGACTGGTCACTTTTTTGCTTTCACTCCTTCCTCTCCCATCATATTTTAAAAGTTTTTGCGGCACGCATGCCGATTACATTCCGATCATGTATCAAATAGAGGAACAGTTGGCAGACATGTCTGCAAATAAACACTACAAAGACGCTCAAATGACTTGCAATTCATGGAGGGAAATTGCATGTACCATACCACTAGTTTGGAGGTTGATGATTGTACAATGAAGTGGAGCTCATTGAGGGACAAACTGATACATTCAGCCAGGAATGAAACAACATTGTGTACCCAGAAGTTCTGTGGCAGGAGAGTGGAGTGTAGTAGTGGTGATTACTGGTGTGCAATACTGCAAGATTTGGTATTGATCCAATACCAAGTAAATGCAGGGCCACTATTGATAATTTTTAATAATTAAGGTGGATGCATCATCAAATTGCTAAATTTGTGTTTTTGGGCAAAGTTTATAGGTAAACAGATGCTTTATTATCACAATGAAAGTTTTTGTTCAGAAACAATTGAACAGTAACAAAAATTTTTGCCATACGTTGTCATGTCTGGATTTTTAAATATTATCAAACCAAATTACCATTCAAGAACAAATTCTCTTTTTTCCCCAGATAGGGTTCAAAAATTAAAAGACAAAAATTAAATAAAACGTCCTCCCTAATTGCACTTCTTATCTAGATTTTTTTTCTTGAATAAACAAAATGATCAATCCACAATAAAAGTTATAAAACAAGTAGAATTTCAAGTAGACTGCGTGTTCAGGAGATAAAACACAAAAAATAAAAACAAAATGTATCCCCATCAGTGCACTTACTGAAAATAAAGTATCAATCTCATTACACCAGTATCAATCAATATCGATACCAACTTTGGTATTGATATTAACAATATTTGGATCCGGTCACCCACCACCGCTGGTGATACTGAGGCGGAAATAGTTGTGTCAAAATGTATAACCAGTGATTCCATATTGCTTTTAATTCCATTCCAGGATATATGATTTCAGCATTCAAAATCTTCACCTGGCAAGGTTCCCACCCATAGGGCGGGTAGTTTGCTAGTATATATTATGTACAAAAAAGTGTCATCAAAAGTAGACCTCGACTCAAATGTGGCTCCATGGGCTATTCAGACCCCTTGCACCTCTGGCTATGCACCAGTATAGTCTCCGAGCGGGAGGAACACAAACATGTCAAAAACGAAAACCTAATTCATGTGGAAAGCGTTAGATGATTGACTGCATCATCTGTCAGAAACAGGCTTGGTGCATACAGAGCATCTGGAAAATATTCACAGTGCTTCACTTTTTCCACATTTTATGTTACACCCTTATTCCAAAATGGATGAAATTAATTTTTTTCCCCTCAAAATTCTACTCACAACATCCCATAATGACAATGTGAAAAAAGCTCTTTTTGGAGATTTTTGCACATTTATTAAAAAGATACAATAAACCCCTAAGAAATCACACGTACACAAGTATTTACAGCCTTTGCCATGAAGCTAAAAATTGAGCTTGTGTACATCCTGGTTCCATGATCCTCCACAAGATGTTTCTATAGCTTAATTGGAGTCCACCTGGGGTAAATTCAGTTGATTTGGAAAGGCACACACCCGTCTACATATAAGGAATTTTTTGCAGACCTCTGAGACAGAATTGTCTCGAGGCACAAATTTGTGGAAGTGTAAAGAAGCATTTCTGCAGCTTTGAAGGTTCCAATGAGCACAATGGCCTCCATCATCTGTAAATGGAAGAAGTTCAGATCCACCAGGACCCTTCCTAGAGCTGACCGCCCATCTAAACTGAGCAATTGGGGCAGAAGTGCCTTAATCAGGAAGGCGACCAAGAACCCAATGGTCACTCTGTCAGATCTCCAGCATTCCTCTGTGGAGAGAGGAGAACCTTCCAGAAGGACAACCATCTCTCCAGCAATCCACCAATCAGGACTGCATGGTAGAGTGGCCATGCAGGATGGAAGCCACTCCTTAGTAAAAGGCACATGGCAGCCCACCTGAAGTTTGCCAAAAGGCACCTGAAGGACTCTCAGACCATGAGAAACAAAATTCTCTGGTCTGATGAGACAAAGATTGAACTCTTTGGTGTGAATACCAGGCATCAGGATTGGAGGAAACCAGGCACCATCCCTGCAGTGAAGCATGGTGGTGGCAGCATCATGCTGTGGGGATGTTTTTCAGCCGCAGGACCTGGGAGACTAGTCAGGACTGAGGGAAAGATGAATGCAACAATGTACAGAGACATCCTGGATGAAAACCTGCTCCAGAGTGCTCTTGACCTCAGACTGGATTCATCTTTCAGCAGGTCAATGACCCTAACCACGCAGTCAAGATATCAAAGGAGAGGCTTCAGGACAACTCTGTGAATGTCCTTGAGTGGCCCAGACAGAGCCCAAACCTGAACCAGATTGAGCATCTCTGGAGAGATCTGAAAATGGCTGTGCACGGACGCTCCCCAGCCAACCTTTTTTTTCCATTTTAATTTCATTTTTATAGTGCCAAATCACAACAAAGTTGCCTCAAGGTGCTTCACACAAGTTCCCAAAACTGTTCTGGCTAAAGGCCCCTTTCCACATAGTGCGAAGTTTGGTCGAATACGGTGAAACAGTTCGAATTAGCGCACCACGAAACATCATGCTGACGGGCAGGCGTGCACAATCCAGGTGCAAGGGTTCATGCACGTGACTGTGTCTTTCGAGCAGGAACACAGTGCCAGGTGCACCATATCGTGCCAAAGATGTGGAATAAATAAAACAAAAACCAGCTGGTACCTGTGGAACCACTTGTGTCGCTTATGTGGAATAAACACTTCCTGTCAGTTCAGCACACACACCAAAGCCACACTCGTGGGGAATTTAGACAAATTTCACTGCCAGTACGACAGTGATTGTGTGCAGACTGTTGTCGTGCCAAGAATGTGAATGGCCACACATTTTCTAAGTGCCAAATGAGCGGTGTTAGGTGTGTGTCAGCTGGAATTTGGCCAACACCTGCCGCGAGAGGGATCGATGGGTTCGCACAGCGCACACACACTGTCTTTCAGCCGCTGTTGTGCACAAATAGTTGTAGCAACAGGTGTACGAGACGTTGGAGGCAGGGACAATTTTATAGGTTTTGCACACAATTCCTGCTTCATGCGCACTTGACCAAACATCGCACCATGTGTGAAGGGGCCCTAACACACCACATTCCCTCATTTTGTAAAGAAAAGAATAAAGGAAAATTCACATTAAATTTTTCAACCATTTCTGCGTGTGTGTGGTCTGCACCCCCCCCCCCTCCAAAAAAAAAATGGTGGAACCCCTTTTCTTTTCCCACACATCTATAGCTGAAGCAACCTGATGGAGCTCGAGAGGTGCTGCAAAGAGAAACGGGCAAAACTGCCCAAAGACTGGTGCACCACATTTGGGTATCATATTCAAGAAGACTTAGTTGTTGCCAAAGGTGCATCAATATAGTGCTGAGCAAAGGGTGTGAATACATATGTACATGCAAGTTCTTAGTTTTAATTTTAAATAAATTTGCAACCACGCACCCCCCCCCAAAAAAAATTCCAGTGATTACGGAGTGCAGTGAGTACAAAATTTTTTTTTTTTTTTTTTTTTTTTGGAGGGGGGGGGGGGGGGGTGTGACAATTCACTTCCGTTTCGAATAAGGCTGCCAAATAATAAGATGTGGAAAAAGTGAAGCGCTGGGAATACTTTTTGGATGCACTGCATTTGAACCAAACAAAATCATACATGGTTTTTAAAACTTTTACAACGTGGGCATGCTGGCCATTATCACTGTACACCGCACTATGAAACAGAGACTGATGTGCAGTGTTGATGATTTGTAAATAACTCAGGCTTGTTGCCTAATTAAACTAAAACCAGAATCTTAATGTGTTATTAAAACGTGCACTGGCGAGCTCAGCAGGGCGCCGACTGCCTATTAGTTTCAGACACAGTGCATATGAAATGAGGCGAGAGAAAACGAGCACTGTTTTAGTGAATCTGATTAAATTTATCCAACATTAACAATAAGAAAACACCTTTATCAGGCCAATTCAGATGGTCTTTGAGCAAATCGGGGCATTCCTAGATTTAATATACTTTTAGACCACTATGATTTTGTGCTTGTCCAGACAGACAGCTCATACAAAGTGTTAACATGCCTCCAGAAAATTTCTATTTGCTTCAGACAAGGGGACAACTGTTATGTCAAACCCTGATTAGGTACCATGACTTTACCTCCTTTGTGAATAATGCCTCTAGTTCCTGTTCATCAAAGAAGCCATCTCCATTTGCATCTGCAATATGATTGGAGGGGGAGAAGAAGAAAAAAAAGATTAGCAATAAGATGGTTATCTGTAACAAAAACAATTTATATATATATAGCTCAAATGGTCACTGATCTTGTTTACAAAAAGAGGAATTACCATGCAGGCTGAAAAAAGTCTTTGGGTCGAAATCTTCAGGATCTAAGCCATCAGCTTCCTCCCACACTTCCTTCAGTTGGTTCTCACTGCCCTAAGATGTCACAGCAAATTATGTGTTTGACTACAGCTGCATAAATCATGCATCATTTCAAGCTGCATCAGTAAAGTATTGAGCAAAGGGTGTGAATATTTATGTACATGTGATTCTTAATTTTTTATTTTTAATGAATTTGCAAAAATCAAAAACATTTTTTCATGTCGTTATGGGGTGTTGTGAGTAGAACTTTGATATTATATTTTCTTACTCCATTTTGGAATAAGGCTGTAACATAAAATGTGGAAGAAGTAAAGCGCTGTGAATACTTCTCAGATGCACTGTTACTGTGGAAATGAGTATGTGTTTGTTTGTGCCATTAAAAAAAAAAAAAAAAAAAAAAACACCACACACGGTCATTAGACAGCACTCTTTGCTGTTTGAGAAACGCATTATTTGCTTGAAATGAACATGACTGTTAATTGTATTTTATCTGGAACCTGACATGAGGAAAAGCTTAAAATAACGCCATCACAATCGCTCACATAAAAAAAAAAAAAAAAAATGCTTTAAATGGCACCCAGCTGTTTCAAAACGTGCTGAAGGCAACTGACCCGTTAGGAAGTTTATACCGCTCTCATTTATAAAACAAAAAAGGCAGTTTCATGGTGTTTCTCATTTCAACTGTAAAGAAAAGTTGTAGTCGTGAACTGTGATTTTTGTTTCATATATTAAGTCGCAGGATCTGTCAAACCAATAAAAAACACAAAACTGTGGCTTATACTCACGAAAGTACAGTATGCATTACTTTATGGGTTGAAACATCATACATTTTTAAACATTTTCAACTAAAAGAAGTTGGGTGGGGGGAGGAATCACTCCCCGTAAACTTGCGCAAGAGGAGAAATTCAGTACATTATAGTGAGGAAAATAAGTATTTGAACACCCTACAATTTTGCAAGTTCTCCCACTTAGAAATCATGGAGGGATCTGAAATTTTCATCTTAGGTGCATGTCTACTGTGAGACATACCGTATTTTCCGGACTATAAGTCGCACTTTTTTACATGTTTTGGCCGGGGGTGCGACCTATACTCCGGTGCGACTTATAAATGAAAAATATACCGGTAGGATCTCAATTAATTTACTGTAACAAAACAATTTTACGTGACAGAGTCGATCTATGTATTAAAATGGCCACCGGAAAAGGAAATGCAATGCTTCATGGGCACTGTAGTATGACGGCCATCCTATAGTTCACGCTGGTCGCGATAACCAATCAGAGAACAGAACTTTGGATGCGTATTCCTCACCTCACCCACAGCGTGTGAAGCTGACGAACACGGTGCTTGCTGTTATTCCGGCATGGCGAACAGAACAGCTTCAACCCTTGGATATCAATGTGAGCAGAGTGTTTAAGTTGACGCTGAGAGCTGCGTGGGAGCACCGGGTGAGCGACGGTGGAGGATTAGCGTGTGCACTTGGAAGGAGCTGGCGTCGATGATTGTGAAAAGCGTTTGAAGCAGACGAACATGGTGTTTATTCCGGGACGGCTAACAAGACAGCTTCAACCCTTGGATATCAGTGTGAGCAGAGTTGACGCTGAGAGCTGCATGGGAGCACTGAGCGACGGCGGAGGATTAGCGTCTGCACTTGGAAGGAGCTGGATCGACACCGCTGGGCGGTCATGAGCTGCGCAGGTAGGCGCTGCATGGTTCGGCTCGCAATGTGGTCCGCAAAATACAAACATATCCGTAGGTAAAATGCAGCTCACGAGAGGGCACTCGAGGCTTGTGTGACTGTTCCTGCGACTTCTGACTACCATAGAAAAATAAAAATTTTAACGTTACTGATAACATAACAAGACAACGGAGAAGGCCCGAAAAAATGCCACCAAAAAGAAAATCATACTCTGCAGATTACAAGTTGCGACTGGTGAAATATGCATCCGAAAACGGTAGCCGTCACAATATTATCATCTGAACTTTTCATGTTAACATACCTGTATGTCCATGGGACTTATAGTCCAGTGGACCTTATTTATGGTTTATTTTTCTTTATAATGGATAAAGTGGCTGGTGCGACTTATACTCCGGTGCGACTTATTTATGGTTTATTTTTCTTTATAATGGATAAAGTGGCTGGTGCGACTTATACTCCGGTGCGACTTATTTATGGTTTATTTTTCTTTATAATGGATAAAGTGGCTGGTGCGACTTATACTCCGGTGCGACTTATTTATGGTTTATTTTTCTTTATAATGGATAAAGTGGCTGGTGCGACTTATACTCCGGTGCGACTTATTTATGGTTTATTTTTCTTTATAATGGATAAAGTGGCTGGTGCGACTTATACTCCGGTGCGACTTATAGTCCGGAAAATACGGTAATCCAAAAAAAAAAACAAAAACCTGGAAATCACAATGTATGATTTTTTTTTTAAATAATTTATTTGTATGTTACTGCTGCAAATAAGTATTTCAACACCTGTCAATCAGCAGAAATTCTGGCCCGCAAAGACCTGTTAGTCTGCCTCTAAAGAGTCCACCTCCACTCCACTTATTATTCCAAATTAGAAACACCTATTTGAGGTCGTTAGCTGCATAAAGACACCTGTCTACCCCACACAATCAGTAAGACTTCAACTACTAACATGGCTAAGACCAAAGAGCTGTCCAAAGATACCAGAGACAAAACTGTAGACCTCCAAAAGGCTGGAAAGGGCTACGAGGCAACCGCCAAGCAGCTTGTTGAAAAAAGATCAACTGCTGGAGCAATTATTAAAAAATGGAAGAAGCTAAACATGACTGTCAATCTCCCTCGGACTGGGGCTCCATGCAAGATCCCACCTTGTGGCGTATCAATGATCCTAAGAAAGGTGAGGAATCAGCCCAGAACTGCACGGGAGGAGCTGGTCAATGACCTGAAGAGAACTGGCACCACTGTTTCCAAGGTTACTGTGGGTAATACACTAAGATGTCATTGGTTAAAATCATGCCATGGCATGGAAGGTTCCCCAGCTTAAATCAGCGCACGTCCAGGCCCTTCTTAAGTTTGCCCTGGACCATTTGGATGATCCAGAGGAGTCATGGGAGAAAGTTATGTGGTCAGATGAGACCAAAATAGAACTTTTTGGTCTTAATTCCACTCGCTGTTTGGAGGAAGAAAAATGCTGAGTACCATCCCAAAAACACCATCCCTACTGTGAAGCATGGGGGTGGAAGCATCATGCTTTGGGTGTGTTTTTCTGCACATGGGACAGGACGACCGCACTGTATTAAGGAGAGGATGACTGGGGCCATGTATTGCGAGATTTTGGGGAACAACCTCCTTCCCTCAGTTAGAACATTGAAGATGGGTTGTGGATGGGTCTTCCAACATGACAATGATCCAAAGCACACAGCCAGGATAACCAAGGAGTGGCTCCGTAAGAAGCATATCAAGGTTCTGGAGTGGCCTAGCCAGTCTGCAGTGACACGTGCTAATTCAAGGAAAGCGTAGGTACCATATTTCTTGGATTAAAAGATCAGGCATTTTTCAAACTGTGCTGCACCTAATCAAAGCAGGCCTTTATTCAAGACCAACGATTAGTAACAAAATGCTTAACACCATATGGTGTTAAGTTTCACACATATCCCTGGGTGTGACGAACCAAATAACTTTAGATCAGAACCCTCTGTGTGTTTTTGCAGTGCACACGCCAGTTACATTTTGATCATTAAACAAATATGTTTGGCATAGAGTCTGCAAATATGACCAACTTTACAACACAGAGACAGAAAAAGGCTTACACAGAGTTTTTTCTGACTGTGACCTGCAATTCATGAAAGGAAACTACAGAAAGAAATTGACTGTAAAAAGCAGTGAAGCTCATTGAGGGACAAATTAATCCAGAAAAAGCCACCGTTTTGCAATTTGCCCTGCAGCAAATTGCATAGAGACGTGGTGGAGAACTTTAAAAGGGTCACACGCATGTCAACGTCATTGCATGGCCATGGAGTTGCAGAGCTGGAAAAATCCTAAATCAGGCTTTAGGATCTTAAGTTACCACTACGCAGCAGACTTGGGGAAAAAAAAGTAACTCGACCAAATGTAATCTTTTTAATGCACATTTTTTCAGATGAAGTCTTGACCTGGTCATTAAATGAGGCAAGTCCTGATTCAAGGTCAGGCCTTTAATCAAGGAAATATGTAAACCTAATTGGTGCTGGGGATTCCCTGTAGATCGTTCGGCACCTCCAGATTTTGCTCATTTTATACATACAGCAAATTTTGTCCGTTTTATACATATAACGGCTTTTGATTATAACAGACAAAATTCAATGGTCCACCTCAATCCATTATATGCGGGTTTTACTGAATACCAACAGCAGACTTACTGGGTGGTTGACTTTTGGATGATCGGCGTGCTTCTTCTTCATCTCCTCATAGTGCTCCTCTTCTCTCTTCCGTTCTTCCTCATCCAGTGTCTTCAGGTGTTCTCGTCTGTCGTGCTCTTTCATCATTTCATAACGCTTGAATTCCTCATGTCGCTCTTTGTCAAAGTTCTCCAGATCATTAGTGGCCTTGACAAAACAAAATATAAAAGGTTTGCAATAAATGCATCCATGTGACATTAAAATAAACTGGGGGGAAATCTACTTTGCAACGTCATGGCCATTTGATAAATAAGCTAGTTCAAACACGATACATCTGAACACTTTTCTGCAGGCATTCATTTTATCCAGTCATTCTGGCATAAAAATCAATTTATAGAGAAAAACAGCTGACAGACTTTATCAAGTCCCTGAATTAATGTGCGCATAAATTTCATTTCATTATTTAGAAACACTTAAAAAAAAATCCCATGTAAATTAGACACCATAATCATGTATACTGTATCCAGCTCAACTATTTAATTTGAAATTTAAGATTTTACACCAGGTGCCCATCCTCATTTATCTGGGCTTGGGACTGATGCACAATGTACTGGCTGCACACCCCATGTGCTGGCATTTAAAATACATGTATAATCTCATATTTAAAAGGCAACAGTATGCATGTCTATGAAAAACTTTCACATTGTCCAACATAGGCCAACCAAAAGGTATCATGACATTAATTTTATCATTCAGAATACCTTATGTACATTAGTTGACTAATTTAAACAAAAAAAAAAATCTTTTGCATGATATGGATGCCCCCTAGTGGCAATTTCGTGAATCATCTAACACGAGATTTACCGATTTGATGAGACGATCCAGATCATCCACTTCAAAGGTATGTGGGTTCATGTGGTTTAAGTACTCAAACTGTTTCAACAGAGCCTGGTGATCCACTGCTATGTCTTCCCAGGGCAGAGAAATAAAAGAAAACCATACGTAGCATAGGCTATTTAAAAAAATAAATGTTAAATCAATATATTGAAAAAGTCTTAAAAACTGCATGTTAAACACAATTCAATGACAGAGCCTACTGTACCATTTCCTCCTTCGAGGTCTTGCTTGGCTTTAATCAGGGTGCGTAGTCGGCTGACCTCCTGCCTCTTTAACTCATCCAATTTTGTTCTGACATGATGGCTGACAAAGTCCAACTCTTTAGCCAGTTTACCTTGCTGCATGATGATGCAAAGATTAATTCACACTGCAGTTGTACTGACACATGCAATTAATTCTTGAACTAGTCACTGTGACATCTTTGTTGTTTACTTCTTCAATTTACTGTCTTTATCAACAGACAGCGATTGTAAAATAAATTAGTTTAAGCCAGACAGTAAGTGTGTGTATACAGTGACACGATCAAGTACGTATTTGTATCACATTTACACAACACACTGAGTTAAACTATGAAAACAAATGCTTTGATATATCAAGATATTAGCATTTTTATTTGGTATTGGAAGAAAACAGAAATAGTGACCAAGATTAATAAACAGTATTGAAACAAAATCAAATGTATTAATTTTTCCCACATCAGCTTTCCTTTAAGGCAAACAACCAACACAAGTCAGTAATGCTTTAAAAACCCAAATATATACATCTTCTGCCAGCTGTTTTCACTGAAGAAAAAAAAAAAAAAATCTGTTGTGTTCCACCAACCACCACCATTTAAATTAACTTGTCTGACTTGTTTAGCAGCCATTAAGAGCCTTTTCAGGTAGATTATTATCAGAGGGTAATATATGACTGCCTCGCTATTTGCCTGAAATTGCTTTTGGTGGGAAGTCTATGGGTAGATTGAAAAAAAATACTAAAATTCTAAGTCCCTAAACCTAACGGTGTTGTTTTCTAGGACCTCTAGAATAGTCAGTATCTCGAAGGCCTAAAAAAAATTATGTTTTAAAGTTGAAACGTCTGATTGATGAGTTCCAGAAAATTGGGATGCTGCAAAATGCTACTTTTTGCTGAAGTTGCACCTGTTTTTGAGGCATTTCTGGACTGCGTCCTCAACATCCTAAGCTAGTTTATGCATTATTTGAATCTATTCACAGGCCCAATATTATGCCACTTGAAATTAATGTTGGATAAAGAAAAGCGCAAGAGTATAGGTGGCGCTCGGCCAGGCAAATTAGGTGTTTTTGGGGGTTGCAGATCTCCATGCCCCTTCATTAGAGCTGAATGAAATATATTTAAACAGGCAGCCCTGTATGTCAACTAACTGTCATATGAAGATTGTAGTGGGGTTCAGCTATATAAACACTTTTCTGACCATTATTCTACAAGAACACATGCACAGTCATCTTTATGTACGTAGTCATGACTAATTACAGAATTCAATAAGATGTCAATGTTTACAGGCACAGTAGCCATCTTGATCACTGAAGCAAATTTCAAGAAAATAATTTCCAATTATCTGTCACCCCAACTGGGTTCAAGGAAACTGAGGTAGGAATATGGAGCTGTGCAGATGTCTACTGCATTGAGATTATCAGGATGGAAATAAATGCCAGTAGAACAACATGGGCTAAAAAACAATCTTGTTACATGTGTGTCCCACATTAATAAAGCATTTCTATTCAAATTCACATTTGTAAACTTACCACATTATAATGGTCAGAAAAGAGTTAATACAGCTGAATCTCACTATAATCTTTATATGATAGTGAGTAGAAATACAGGGCTGCCTGTTTAAAATTCAAATCTGATGAGGGCGCATGGAGATGTGCAACCCCCAAAAACACTATATTTGACTTTTTGACAGACTTGAGCGCCACCCATACTCTCACACCTTCATTAACCCACATTACTTTCAAGTGACACAGCACTGGGCTTGCTAATGTAATCACACCATACTTAAAATAGCTTGGGATGTTGAGGGAACAGTCCAGAAATGGCTCAAATATGAGTCACTTCAGCAAAACGTAGTCTTTTGCAGCACCCCCTATAGGCGGGGCCATCGACTGCCCACCGAAATTTTCCGGAACTCCTCCCATCACAGATCAACACCAGTAAAAATGAAGCTGGGCAGTCAGAAAACCTAATTTTTTAGGAAGCCCAACTTTGGCCCTCAGGAAATTGACCCTTCTTCCAGAGACCCTAGGAAAAAAACAAAAACAACCACCACCAATTGGTTTAGGGACTTAGAAAAATCCTAAAATTCTATCCACCTTCCGCCAAGAGGCAAATCTGAGATGGTCATATATCATGCACTGCCCGATTCTTAAAAATCCTGCCTCTTAATTAACCAAGCACAGACAAGGAGCTGGCAAAAGTTCTCATCATGCTGATACAAATAACAGATGATGGGGGGGGGGGGGGGGAGAAATACCTTGATGTCTTCCATGTCTGTGTTGTGGAGCTTTTCTCTAAAATGCTGATCTTTCTCGAGAAAATCAATTACTTCTCTGAGGTAGCGATCATAATGGAGTCCAGTGTCCTAAAACATGTATGAAAGGGGGGGGGGGGGGGTCAGCTCTTAAATAGCACACTAAAGTTTAATCCCACAATAATCCATCAGTAACATATTGTTACATTTCATCAAATCATGTTGAGGCCTTTGTAAGTTAATAAAACATTTAGCCACGACATCATATACAAGTACAACTCTGTTGGACCACTAAACGTCTTTACAACCATCCCCAGATTGAAGACAATTTACTTATCCCAAAACATAAAATGTTGTATGCACTTGCATTTCCAGACAGTTTTCATGGGATGGATTTTGCTCATTTAAGACAACTTTCATTACTTTAAAATAGATCACATCTTCCAGTTTTTGGTCAAAGGCTTTTAAAGCTCAAATACTCCTTTTCAACAAGTTTACATCAATCTCAGAAAGACCCAATACATGAAAATATAGTTTCCACTGCCAAACAATTAATTAATGAGTTTTAACTACAGTGCATCCAGCGAGTTTTTATTTTTTATTTTTAATAAATTTGAAAAAAAAAATGTCATTATGGTGTGTTTTGAGTAGAACTTTGAGGGGGAAAAATAATTTTCTCCATTTTGGAATAAGGCTGTAACGTAACAAAATGTTGAAAAAGTGAAGTGCTGTGAATACTTTCTGAAACCACCGTAACTAAATCATCTTATAATGAAAAATGCTCACTGGCAATGCCACACCTTGTAGTGACATCTATATATGCCACATTTGGTGAAAGTAACAGGTGACAGCCAAAACATTTTGAATTTGTAATTCAAAGAAGGCAACAACAACAACAACAAAAGAATAATTTGGTAAGAAGTATAGGGAAAAAGAAAAATGGAAAGAGTGCAGCAAAGGCAAAGCAGTAGAGTAAATCAAACAGAACAAGAGGGAAGGAGGTGTAGAATCAGGCTCTATTTATTAAAATACACACACACACACACACACACTTTATTAGATAACCATGTGCCCACAAACACATATGAGGAGGCTTTAAAATGCAGAAGTACACTCAGCTACTTCATTACAAACACGTGTTCAACTGCTCATGAAAGAAAGAAGAAGAAGAAGAGAAAAAAAAAGATATCTTGCAGAAGCCCAATTCCTTTAGGCATGGACACAAAGTCAAGATGATCAAGCTGTGATCTTTTGTTTAGTGAATATATTTAAACCTCAAGGCTTTGCAAAAAATTAGGTTTGCAAATAACCCTCAGGGTGTAGCCTAGATGGAACTAGTGAAACAGGGTGTGACTGAAGAAGCGAGAGAAGGGTTAAAGAAGGGTTAAAGATGGTAAGACAGTGGTAAGACTAGCAATAATGTATGTGGCTGAGATGAAAACAGGTGCTGAAGGGAGTATAAGAGAAGTTGGATGTGCATTAAAAATACTAAGACTTGTAGCATCACAAAACAAAAAAAAACATAATTGTTAGAATTGGTTAAAGTAGATCATGTCAGAGATCATGCTCTGGTGCACCACAATGTTGCATTCAAAACTTTACAGAACCACCTTGGGACATGATGGTAACCACTCAGGCTGACAACCACCCCATCATCCCTCCTCCCTTTAAAAGTAACCATCTACAGTGAGGAAAATAAGTATTTGAACACCCTGCGATTTTGCAAGTTCTCCCACTTAGAAATCATGGAGGGGTCTGAAATTTTCATCTTAGGTGCATGTCCACTGTGAGAAACATAATCTAAAAAAAAAAATCCAGAAATCACAATGTATGATTTTAAACAATTTATTTGTATGTTACTGCTGCAAATAAGTATTTGAACACCTGTGAAAATCAATGTTAATATTTGGTACAGTAGCCTTTGTTTGCAATTACAGAGGTCAAACGTTTCCTGTAGTTTTTCACCAGGTTTGCACACACTGCTGCAAATAAGTATTTGAACACCTGTGAAAATCAATGTTAATATTTGGTACAGTAGCCTTTGTTTGCAATTACAGAGGTCAAACGTTTCCTGTAGTTTTTCACCAGGTTTGCACACACTGCAGCAGGGATTTTGGTCCACTCCTCCATACAGATCTTCTCTAGATCTTTCAGGTTTGGAGTTTTAGCTCCTTCCAAAGATTTTCTATTGAATTCAGGTCTGGAGACTGGCCAGGCCACTCCAGGACCTTGAAAGGCTTCTTACAGAGCCCCTCCTTAGTTGCCCTGGCTGTGTGTTTGGGGTCACTGTCATGCTGGAAGACCCAGCCATGACCCATCTTCAATGCTCTTACTGAGGGAAGGAGGTTGTTTGCCAAAATCTTGCAATACATGACCCCATCCATCCTCCCTTCAATACGGTACAGTCGTCCTGTCCCCTTTGCAGAAGAGCACCCCCAGAGTATGATGTTTCCACCCCCATGTTTCACCGTTGGGATGGTTTTCTTGGGGTTGTTCTCATCCTCTAAACATGGTAAGTGGAGTTGATTCCAAAAAGTTCTATTCTGGTCTCATCTGACCACATGACCTTCTCCCATGCCTCCTCTGGATCATCCAGATGGTCACTGGTGAGCTTCAAACGGGCCTGGACATGTGCTGGCTTGAGCAGGGGGACCTTGCTGACCTGCAGGATTTTAAACCATGACAGCATCATGTGTTACTAATGTAATCTTTGTGACTGTGGTCCCAGCTCTCTTCAGGTCATTGACCAGGTCCTCCTGTGTAGTTCTGAGCTGTCTCAGAATCATCCTTACCCCACAAAGTGAGATCTTGCATGGAATCCCAGACCGTGGGAGATTGACAGTCATCTTGTGTTTCTTTCACTTTCTAATAAATAATCATAACAGTTGTTGTCTTCTACCAAGCTGCTTGCCTGTTGTCCTGTAGTCCATCCCAGCCTTGTGCAGGTCTACAGTTTTGTCCCTTGTGTCCTTAGACAGCTCTTTGGTCTTGGCTATGGTGGACAGGTTGGAGTGTGATTGAGTGTGTGAACAGGTGTCTTTTATACAGGTAACAAATTCAAACAGGTGCAATTAATACAGGTAAAGAGTGCAGAATAAGAGGGCTTCTTAAAGAAAAATTAACAGGTCTGTGAGAGCCAGAATTCTTGCTGGTTGGTAGGGGGTCAAATACTTATTTGCAGCAGTAACCTACAAATAAATTATTTAAAAAATAAAAAAAATAAATAAAAAAATCATACATTGTGATTTCCGGATTTTTTTTTTTAGATTATGTCTCTCACAGTGGACATGCACCTAAGATGAAAATTTTAGATCCCTCCATGATTTCTAAGTGGGAGAACTTGCAAAATCACAGGGTGTTCAAATACTTATTTTCCTCACTGTATGTTCCATAATTCAGTGAAATGTTTTGGCCTTCTCCATCTGCTGGGGTGGTTCTATACAGTGAAGCACTTGAATGCTGGCTCATGCACGGTGAAAAGAGTCACATGGCTAAAATGTCATAGTTGACATTCCCCACACAATGCAAGTGATTCTCCTCATTCAAGTCTCTCTAAATAACTGTTTAACACAAAAGGCATACCAACAGTACTGATGATTCTCCAAAGACACCTTGCACCAAAAACATAAAGCGGTCACTTTTACATCACTGGTTAGCATCCACATGTGCCTTGCTCCAGTACTTATGGTACCTGTGCATAGGCTGACTATAATACCCACCAATGGAGATCCTGTCAATTATCAGGATGTTCCAGAGAGCAGTCCAGTCAACTGAATGAAACACTTTGTGACAATCTATATACAACCCCAACTGCAATGAAGTTGGGACATTGTCTGAAATGTGAATAAAAACAGACTACAATGATTTGCAAATCCTCTTCAACCTATATTAAATTGAATACCCCACAAAGACAAGATATTTAATGTTCAAACTGATTACTTTTTTGTTTTTGTGCAAATATCTGCTCATTTTGAAATTAATGCCTGCAACACATTTCAAAAAAGCTGGGACAGAGGCAACAAGACTGGGAAAGTTGATGAATGCTCAAAGAACACCCGTTTGGAACATTCCACAGGTGAACAGGTTAATTAGAAACAGGTGAGTGTCATAATTGGGTATAAAAGGAGCATCCCCAAAAGGCTCAGCCATTCACAATCAAAGATGAGGCGAGGATGACCACTTTGTGAACAACTGTGTGAAAAAAATAGCCCAACAGTTTAAGAACAATGTTTCTCAACATTCAATTGCAAGGCCAAAAACCAACATTGAATGCCCGTGACCTTCGATCCCTCAGGCAGCACTGCATTAAAAACCGACATCACTGTGTAAAGGATCTTACTGCATGGGCTCAGGAACAGTGATGCCGGTAACGAGTTACTCTAATCTGACCACTTTTTTCAGTAATCAGTTTAAAGTTACTTCTCCAAGTCACTGTGCGTTACTATTATTTTTGCATTGTGGGTTGATAGCAGCATTAATCTTGGTCCGTTGGCAGGAGGTCGGGGTTCGACTGAACTACCCACTTTAAGCGAGCTGTGAGTTTTTCATTTGTGGTTTTCTGCAGCAGCTACGACTCGTCTTCACCTCTTAAAGCGCGGTGACAACAGCACACCTGCACTGAGCTTTACAAAGACATTTTTATGCTTTTTTTTCTCCTTTATTTAGAATTCTGAGCTGAGCTCAGCTGTTTTTAATCTATGTGCTAAAAACAGCTGATCCTCCGTGACGCGTCAACAACTAACACTATTTTCCACTCAAATGCACCTAAACTCTCTGAGGACCACATGATGTGAAAATGCAATAAAACTTTCTTACCTGTAAATCTGGGCGTGGGGCTGGGATGTGCCCCCCTCCCCCACAACACCCCTAGATTAAAAGGTCCAGTTTTGAAGCTTTTTTTTACTACAACTACTAATACTACTTATAATAATAATAATTTCGACAAGTAAAATGTTTAGAGAGAATTTAAATGTTAGAAAAAATTTAATAGTTACATTTATAAACAATGTAGGTTCGAAATTGCAAGTTTTACTGTTACAGTGCTATCAACAGTTAAATATTTGGTCAAGAAAGAGGTCTTTATTTTACTTTTTATAAAACAAGTATTTATTTTCACTGAAGTCAAGAAAGGGTGACTATAAAGTGAGTTTTGGCAAAACGAGAATTGTTATGTTGAGGTGGCAGAGGGTTGTTGTCGGCAGCTGGGGAAAGTAACTAGTAATCTAACGTAGTTACTTTTACAATTGAGTAATCAGTAAAGTAACTAAGTTACTTTTTCAAGGAGTAATCAGTAACTGGATTACTTTTTCAAAGTAACTGTGGCAACACTGCTCAGGAACACTTCAGAAAACCGTTGTCAGTTAACACAGTTCGTTGCTACACTTACAAGTGCAAGATAAAACTCTACCATGCAAAGAAAAAGCCATACAGCAACAACATCCTGAAATACTGCCAACTTCTCTGGGCCCGAGCTCATTTGAAATGGACAGATCATATGCAAAGTGGAAAAGTGTGCTGTGGTCTGATGAGTCCACATTTCAAATTGTTTTTGGAAATCATGGACGTCATGTCCTCCGGACAAAAGAGGAAAAAGTCCATTCAGACTGTTACCAGCGCAAAGTTCAAAAGCCAGCATCTGTGATGGTATGGGGGTGTGTTAGTGCCCATGGCATGGGCAACATACACATGTGATGGCACCATCAATGCACATCCAGGTTTTGGAGCAACACATGCTGCCATCCAAGAGTCTTTTTCAGAGACATCCCTGCTTAGTTTAGCAAGACAATGACAAGCCACATTCTGCACGTGTTACAACGGCGTGGCTTTGTAGTAAAAGAGTGAGGGTACTAGACTGGGCTGTCTGCAATCCAGACCTGTCACCCACTGAAAATGTGTGGCGCATTATGAAGCGCAAAATACGACAACAGAAACCCCAGACTGTTGAACAACTGAAGTCATACATCAAGCAAGAATGGGAAACAATTCCACCTACAAAGCTTCAACAATTAGTGTCCTCAGTTCCCAAACTCTTACTGAGTGTTGTTAGAAGGAAAAGTGATGAAAGACAGTGGTAAACATACCACTGTCCCAGCTTTTTTGAAACATGTTGCAGGCATCCATTTCAAAATGAGCAAATATTTGCACAAAAACAATAAAGTTTATCAGTTTGAACATTAAATATCTTGTCTTTGTGGTGTATTTAATTGAATATAGGTTGAAGAGGATTTGCAAATCATTGTATTCTGTTTTTATTTACATTTTACACAACGTCCCAAGTTCATTGGAATTGTGGTTGTAGCTTGCAAAGAAGCACTGCTGATCGTAGAAGTAGAGGTATTCAATACCCCTTTCACACAAGACAAATTTGATATGTGTCACCTAAAATAGATTGAACATATGATGAACTTGTTCAGATTAAAGTGTTGGGTGCTCGCACCCAACAGTGTTCTGCTTTCCTCTAATAAAGTTCTAAAAAAAAAAACCAAAAAAAAAAAAAACTTCAGACACA
This sequence comes from Thalassophryne amazonica, assembly GCF_902500255.1. Lineage (NCBI taxonomy): Eukaryota > Metazoa > Chordata > Actinopteri > Batrachoidiformes > Batrachoididae > Thalassophryne > Thalassophryne amazonica. The sequence continues at coordinate 107,145,206 of NC_047104.1, read as the reverse complement.
GTGGGACACGCAGTTAAGAGCACCGAGATTCACCTTCGAGCTTTTTAACTACAGAAATTTGAAGATATGCTGCTGCTGGCAACAGAGACACAAAATACCGATAAACAAAGAGAAATGACTTGGATTTAAACAGCACCGCACACACACGTTGACTGTGTTTGGGTCAGATGACCTATCACCTCTCCCACAATGCAGTGCGTCACCTGAAAGTGTGAGATGGCTTATACCAGCACACTTCTTACCTGCATTCCCAAATTGTTAAATGGGAAAAATCTTGAGTCTTCAGTTTCCTATGACTGCAGCATTAGCTTCAAACTTGACAATGCACTTCCTCCTTTACGCCATCTATCTACAGCACCGTACTTTGAAAAACTACGTGCATGAGCTCAGCATGTGACTCCAGGACCTCAAAATACTGGTGGCAAAGCCATGTAATCAAAGGATAATTATCCTCCTGTGTCTTCTTACCACACTAGGTGGAGGTTCTTCAGCTTTTGTCTCCGGCACGGTGATTTTGGTTTTGTCCACGCTGATGGGCACTGGTTCCACACACAGCAGCTGGATCAGCAGCAGCAGCCAACTGGTGACAAGAACACGGCTCCACCACATCTGCACGTGACAACCACAGAGGGCTTCCACGTTTAATAACACAACCAGGGTGTACCTGTGTTGGCAGATAACTTCTATTAAGTACGCGCTAAATTCATTTTATGATTTCCTTATATGGCTCTTCTACAGTACACAGGGTGCTTATTGGGCAGCTGTAACATGAAGCACCAACGTTAGCTTGAGCACTGATGAAGTTAACGACGAAAAACACAACATTAAAACTGCTGTCAGTCATAGCAGGCCAACAACAGCACGGCTATGACACGAACCATTACATTACTAAGCTTCAATAACAGCGGTGCAGACGTGACACGTATATACTCACTTTATTATGACTCCCAAACGTTTCCTCACGTTACTCCTTGACGGCTGGACTTCTTAATCAGCGAGCTAGGAAGCGGTGTCGCTGTCCGTATGTCTTCTTGTGAAATACAGTGGTCAGTTCATCTGTCAATCAAACGAACTAGCAAGTTGCGTTGCATTGAATCGTACGTGGCGAGCACTCTCATTCTGCTGGACTCGGTGACGTAAGGCACATGGGCGGTACCTTCTTCGAAAGCAATGTCTATGGTTAAGGGAACCTGACGCGGAAGTGCAGTACCTTGACTGGCTGCTTGAGGCTGGCTTCAAAACAGAGCACTTTCTCATTTACTCCAAAAATATTGTTGAAATTGTTTTTAAATAACTTTCGACTGACACCGTTTGACTGATTGAGATAGACTGATTGTGGCTGCTTAGACACATTAACTGCTAATAAAACTAAAACACATCGTATTTATGAAGAGAATTGTTTTAGTGTGTTGCTCCGCCCCATTAAAAACATAAGTTCCCTTTTTTTTTAAATTATTTTTTTTGTATTTTTTTCAGACAGAAATACATATAAACACATACAAACAGATACAACGGCAGGGCTTACAAGCAAAATACAAATTAAATAAGAATGGAGTACACAACATAAAAAATAAATAAAATTATAAGAATATATTCAATTTGGAGCACAGTTGCATTGTTTTCAAAGCTTTTCAATTGCAGGAGGTAGATAATGTCTTAATGAAGGACCCTGTTTCTTTTTTGAAAGGAATAAAAAGGGGATTTATTTTTTTTATATCTTGCATTTGTGGATATAAAACTTGACCAGAAATAAAATGAGATTACACAGAAAATAAACATCAGTCAAATCTCTACTATTATCAGTAAAACCAAACAATACATCCTTCAAACAAAGTACAAAGGCTTCATAGACATAGTCCAAAATAAAATGACACACGCCTTGCCATAAACTGTGTGTGCACATGTCAAAAATAAATCGAAGAAAGTCTCTGGGTGCAAAAAAAATACAACATTGATGTATCTTGCCAAAAAAAAAAAAAAAAAAAAAAGCAAGATACATCAACGTCCTTCATGAATTTTGCTAGAAAAGATTTGACAGGATAATAGCGATGAATGATTTTAATTACGATTATTTTAACTACATTAATCAATAGATATCTATTAGGAAGAGGCCATATTTTTTCCCAGCATAAGTCTTGAACTGGTTGAGATTACATATGGGAAAGATATACATTCAGTTTGGGATAAGGTATGGATTTCATTTTATTTTTTTATTTTATTCTTTTACAGGATCCTGGGTGAAAAAAACACACATGTTCCCAATTGGTGTGTCAACTGGATCAAGGAAAAGTGTTGTAAAAGGAGGAAAAGTACAACAATAATTAATAATAATTAACAATAATAGCCCATTCTTTAGGTGTCACAGCGATCTTATAATGGCAGAGGAATTCTTGGTAATTAAACAGTTTTTCTTATTGAAAGGTTGCCTCAGCTGTTCAATACCATTTTTAAACCAATTGTCAAAAAATAAGGACTTATTTTTGTAACAAACATATTGCTCCATATAAAATATCTGTTAGGGGAAAAATTGTGGTATAAATAAGAGACCAGGCCAAAAACATTTGCCAATGAAAATTAGAAACAGTAATTACAATTTTTACAATAAATAATACAATAATTACAATTAATTTGTAATTACAAAGTAGAAGAAACGTCAGACCAACCAAATTAGAAAATATACAATGAGAAGTAATATTCCAAATAGAAGTAGGCTCTTCTAAATAATGCTTAATGCAATTAATCTTGAATGTGTTATTTAGTATATTAAAATCAAGAAAATTGAGGCTACCATTATTATAATCATTCATGACAGCAGGCTTTTTGATGTACTGAGGCTTGTTCTTCCAAACAAAGTTAAAAAAAAAAACTACTTAATCAATCAATCAATCAATTTTTTTATATAGCGCCAAATCACAACAAACAGTTGCCCCAAGGCGCTTTATATTGTAAGGCAAGGCCATACAATAATTATGTAAAACCCCAACGGTCAAAACGACCCCCTGTGAGCAAGCACTTGGCTACAGTGGGAAGGAAAAACTCCCTTTTAACAGGAAGAAACCTCCAGCAGAACCAGGCTCAGGGAGGGGCAGTCTTCTGCTGGGACTGGTTGGGGCTGAGGGAGAGAACCAGGAAAAAGACATGCTGTGGAGGGGAGCAGAGATCGATCACTAATGATTAAATGCAGAGTGGTGCATACAGAGCAAAAAGAGAAAGAAACAGTGCATCATGGGAACCCCCCAGCAGTCTACGTCTATAGCAGCATAACTAAGGGATGGTTCAGGGTCACCTGATCCAGCCCTAACTATAAGCTTTAGCAAAAAGGAAAATTTTAAGCCTAATCTTAAAAGTAGAGAGGGTGTCTGTCTCCCTGATCTGAATTGGGAGCTGGTTCCACAGGAGAGGAGCCTGAAAGCTGAAGGCTCTGCCTCCCATTCTACTCTTACAAACCCTAGGAACTACAAGTAAGCCTGCAGTCTGAGAACGAAGCGCTCTATTGGGGTGATATGGTACTACGAGGTCCCTAAGATAAGATGGGACCTGATTATTCAAAACCTTATAAGTAAGAAGAAGAATTTTAAATTCTATTCTAGAATTAACAGGAAGCCAATGAAGAGAGGCCAATATGGGTGAGATATGCTCTCTCCTTCTAGTCCCCGTCAGTACTCTAGCTGCAGCATTTTGAATTAACTGAAGGCTTTTTAGGGAACTTTTAGGACAACCTGATAATAATGAATTACAATAGCCCAGCCTAGAGGAAATAAATGCATGAATTAGTTTTTCAGCATCACTCTGAGACAAGACCTTTCTGATTTTAGAGATATTGCGTAAATGCAAAAAAGCAGTCCTACATATTTGTTTAATATGCGCTTTGAATGACATATCCTGATCAAAAATGACTCCAAGATTTCTCACAGTATTACTAGAGGTCAGGGTAATGCCATCCAGAGTAAGGATCTGGTTAGACACCATGTTTCTAAGATTTGTGGGGCCAAGTACAATAACTTCAGTTTTATCTGAGTTTAAAAGCAGGAAATTAGAGGTCATCCATGTCTTTATGTCTGTAAGACAATCCTGCAGTTTAGCTAATTGGTGTGTGTCCTCTGGCTTCATGGATAGATAAAGCTGGGTATCATCTGCGTAACAATGAAAATTTAAGCAATACCGTCTAATAATACTGCCTAAGGGAAGCATGTATAAAGTGAATAAAATTGGTCCTAGCACAGAACCTTGTGGAACTCCATAATTAACTTTAGTCTGTGAAGAAGATTCCCCATTTACATGAACAAATTGTAATCTATTAGACAAATATGATTCAAACCACCGCAGCGCAGTGCCTTTAATACCTATGGCATGCTCTAATCTCTGTAATAAAATTTTATGGTCAACAGTATCAAAAGCAGCACTGAGGTCCAACAGAACAAGCACAGAGACGAGTCCACTGTCCGAGGCCATAAGAAGATCATTTGTAACCTTCACTAATGCTGTTTCTGTACTATGATGAATTCTAAAACCTGACTGAAACTCTTCAAATAGACCATTCCTCTGCAGATGATCAGTTAGCTGTTTTACAACTACCCTTTCAAGAATTTTTGAGAGAAAAGGAAGGTTGGAGATTGGCCTATAATTAGCTAAGATAGCTGGGTCAAGTGATGGCTTTTTAAGTAATGGTTTAATTACTGCCACCTTAAAAGCCTGTGGTACATAGCCAACTAACAAAGATAGATTGATCATATTTAAGATCGAAGCATTAAATAATGGTAGGGCTTCCTTGAGCAGCCTGGTAGGAATGGGGTCTAATAAACATGTTGATGGTTTGGATGAAGTAACAGAACAATCGGAGAGAAAGAGTCTAACCAAATACCGGCATCACTGAAAGCAGCCAAAGATAACGATACGTCTTTGGGATGGTTATGAGTAATTTTTTCTCTAATAGTTAAAATTTTGTTAGCAAAGAAAGTCATGAAGTCATTACTAGTTAAAGTTAATGGAATACTCAGCTCAATAGAGCTCTGACTCTTTGTCAGCCTGGCTACAGTGCTGAAAAGAAACCTGGGGTTGTTCTTATTTTCTTCAATTAGTGATGAGTAGAAAGATGTCCTAGCTTTACGGAGGGCTTTTTTATAGAGCAACAGACTCTTTTTCCAGGCTAAGTGAAGATCTTCTAAATTAGTGAGACGCCATTTCCTCTCCAACTTACGGGTTATCTGCTTTAAGCTGCGAGTTTGTGAGTTATACCACGGAGTCAGGCACTTCTGATTTAAAGCTCTCTTTTTCAGAGGAGCTACAGTCTCTTTGCTCATTTTTTTAAATCAACATCTAAGGAAATAGCAGCTTTGGTAAGCCTGTATATGCCTTCTGCCTTAGAGAGTAGTATTCTGCCTTTTAATGATAGGTCTCTTTGAAGCCATGGATTAAGTTTTTGGTGGTTCTTCCTAAAATCGGGCTAAAATTCAAGTTACATCTGTCTTTCTGGTTTTTGTTATCATTATCGCTTGGTAGGTGACTCTTTCCTTTATTGAAATATTACAGATAGATGGCAACAGTTTTTGACTGCCAAAAGTTCACATTTATTCACATTCAATGTAAGTCGTGAAGCATGACAAAACACCTGAATTACATCAGAAGCGACAGAAACCTGAGAGGAATCCTATAAAAAAAACATTGTGTCATCAGCCATTTGGCTGATAATGATTTCCTTATGTGTGACTGAGATGCCTTTTGGACCATTAGCTTTGATGTGACTAGCTAATAAATGGGTGTATAGCAAGAATAAAAAAGGACTAGAACATCCTTGATGTATCCCAAACTTTAACTCAAATCTAGGAAAAGTGCCATTTTTTTAGTTTAATTGAGCTATTCCCATTAGTGTATAATGCTGTAATTGTTCTGCAAAAACAAAACAAAAAGTTGCAGAAACCAAATTTGTTAAGTGTTGCAAATATAAATTCATGTTCAATTTAATCAAAGGCTTTGTAAAAGTCCAGGAAGAGGATGAAATTTTCATTACTATTTATTAACTCTGGATAATCTAATATATCAAGTATGAGTTGAATATTATTGGAAATATGCCCATTCCTCATAAAGCTAGACTGGGTTTCATCTGTGATATACAGTAATCAAAAACATTTTTAAGCGCTTGGCAAATACAATAGCTAAAACCTTGTAATCATTATTCAGTAGTCTAACTGGGTGCCAATTATTAATAAGTAATAGATCTTTCTTAGATTTGGGAATGAGGGTTATTAGGCCCTGTGTTAGAGTAGGAGGCAGATCACCTATGGCAATACTTTCACAAAATACCTCTATAAAAAAGGGACCTAGTTCTTTGGAAAATAATTTACAAATTTCTGACATAAATCCATCCACTCCAGATTTATTATGCTTTAGACTGAGTCAACTGCTTCCTTAAAAGAGATTGGACGATCACAGAATTATTGATCAGCAATGTTGATTGGGTTAGTATCAAGAGTCCATAAATGAGACAGTATTGTCCTCACAGTCGTGAGAAGTATATAAATTTTTATAAACCGTGGAGCAGAAGTTTGCAATCTCCTTAACATCATCACAAGTTGATGAATGGTGTTATTTTTAGATGGGGATTTTTCTAAGCTAAAGAAATACACTCAGTTCTGTTCACCCTCTTCTCGCCATTGCCTCCTGGACCTCACGAAGGCCCCCTTAACTTTGAATTGACAGAGCTCATCTAGTTTGCTCTGATATTCAAAAGTGTTTCTGTTTCTTCAGAGGATAAATTATCAGGACATATGGAAGATAAGGCAGTTTTTTTTTAGAGATCACCTGTTCTTCATATCATTTAACTTTTACAAGATTACTACAGTGCTTCCTGAAAAATTTTCCAACTTTGAATTTCAGGAGTTCCCATTTACTCCATGATGCACACCCAAATGTCCTCATATCACTTAATGTTACAAAGTGGATTTAACCTGTCTGCTTTGCATTTAAAACTGCTTTGAGTCTAAAACTTGTGAAAACAAGTGCTTCATATCTGTCTGGGACAAACATGGGGACACCTGATGGAACATTCCGTTATTGCTTATTAAGCTGACACAAGTTGTCACAAGTTTTGGTATGACACATGCTACTTGAACAAACAACGTGATCACGTCACCCTCTTACCATGTCGATGCATCCATTTGCAGCCAATCACACAGTCCCACCAATACACGACAGGTCAAGACCGCCCACCTGGAGCCAGCCGACTGCAAGAATAAGAACAGCTCAGCCCAAAGATGGTTCTTATGTTGCGGACGGTGCATGTGGCATTCCACTCCTGGAAGACCCCAGCACTGCCTTAGATGACTCTGTTCTGCAGGCATCTCTCAATAAAACATCTGTTTATTTGAACTCCGTCTCCTGTCAGTTATTGAGATAATTCACCATGTAAAACTGCCAGATGGGGTTCAGGCAGGCAGAAAAACGCCAACACACTCCTTCAGCTTGTGCTTCATTCCAGAAGATTTGTATAACTGCTTCATCATGACACAAAACAGAACTATTAAGTTTCCAATATGAATTTTATGGACAGTCAGTATATGAGGAAGTAGAGAAATGTGAATCTGGACAGCCTTGTGATCAGTCAATGGGGTGGAGAGAATACCAGTATTTACACAGTCTTTAAGATTACTTGAAATTAACCAAAATTCTATTCTGGATTGTCTAGACGGACTGTCTTTGACCTTCTTTTATTACACCAAGTAAAATTTCTATCATTAGGACATTTCTGTCTTCAGGGATCTATTAACCCAAATCCTTGCATTAGCATTTTTAAGCTTCCACTGGCAGTACTTTATTGATTGTGTTGTCCCATGTAACATGTCACCACCAATAATTAGATAAGCACTTGGAAATCTGGTCAGCCAGTAATTTATTGTTTTATTCACATTAATAAGCAAATTGTTGTTATCGGACAATGTATTGTATCCATAAATATTAACGATATTTGGGTTGGTGCTATGAGTGTCAAAAACCTGACACATATAGCAACCATTCCTATTACAGTCTGTATGCTGTATATCCCATGTAAACCTATTTTTAAGAGTACAAACTTCAGCAGAACGTTGCGAAGCATGTGAAAACAAAAAGACTCAGTTCCCCATTGGGATCTGCAAAACCGCACATCATCATTGACAGTGTGTGTTTCCTGAGGAAAAAAAAATCAGATTTGCATTGTTTTGCAAATAAAAATAGAACTTTTGCTTGAAATGATCCCTTACGCCGCTGGCATTGAGATAAACTATAGCCAAAGACAAATTGTATTAGAAAGATGAACTTGAAAATATTAACCACACAGTTTATACCCTGAAAAATATATGGTGGAATGAGAGAACAGCATCATCATAACACTAAGCAAAATGTAAAAACAGCTTAGATTTAACAATCAGACTACTGCAGAAAAAAAAAACAAAAAACTGAACAGAAGTCAAAGGCAAAATGAGGTGCAATTGTGATCATTTGTGGTTGCCATGCCCCTAATCTAAACTCAGGCTGGAAGAGGAATCTCTTTTTTCTCAATGAAGGCATGACCACCGACAAAGTAGGTAGCTTTCCCATCCTCGTATGCTTTACTCACATTTGTACTCGCACGCAAAGTTTGGGTACAATGGAATTCTTATGGAGATCTCTTGAGTAGATAAAGGTTTAAGTCCCTTCGGCTGCTCCCTTGTTTTACACTTGGAATTTTTCACTTCACATCAGAGATTAAGCACCGCCGTCACTTCTGAGTAAATTCAAAGGCAATCACAAACCCAACATGAACGAGTCAGAGTTTCTGTCTTTGTGCACTCTGTCCACTGCTGTAAGAAAGTATCATTTATTTTCAACATGGAATAGCACAGACATGTGGCAGAAGATATCAAAAGCAAGGCAGTTTTCACTTATGGTTTGATTTATAAACAAGACTAATTTCGGACAGTTTATCAGCATTAATGACAACTCTATAATTTTTAAAGTGAAACTAATCACACATATCTTTTAGTTTTAAAGTAAACTGCGAACTCTGAAGGTGTAAGCATGAACACACACAATGCCAAAAGACATTATAGGAAAATGAGCCTCCTCTCATCACTGATTGGTTTGTTTATTTGTAAAAACCAACATACAAGTTACTGTAACATGTGTGTTGGTTTTCACAAATAAATGTGTATTTGTAAATATGTCTTTTTTTTCATTTGTCAAAAAAGGCATTTGCAAAACTGGAAATTCTGTTTGTTAAGTTTGATTCTGCACAAAGGGACCGTGTGATCGTTGGTTGCTATTCACACTCCCATCGAAGATGGCAGTGTTCTATGCAGTTTGACTTAATTTTGACGCAAAAGTCATAGAACACTGCCCTCTATTGGTTGGGAGTGTGAATAGCAGGCTTTGATCATTTTTGACATGAATTTTTGAAAATTTGTTCAATGTTAAAGATAGGGATTTTTCCAATTTTCCAAGATTTTCTGACTTTGACCTTTGACCTAGAAAACTGAATCACTTCTTGCCTATCAGGATATGAATCTTCAGTAAAAATTTAATATGAAAAATTGTGAGCTCCAGGCTGTTCACAAACACACAAACAAACAGAGGTGAAAACATAACTGCCTCCAACTTTGTTGGCGGCGGTAATAAGGTTGTAACATAACAATATGTGGAAAAAGTGAAGCGCTGTAAATAGTTTCTGGATGTACTGTAGTATTATCTAATAACTGCAGTAACAGACAAGAAATATCTGCCCATTTTAAATTTTTCACAGAAATACAGCATTTACAGAAATACTGCATTTATAAAAATTTGCAAAAATATTGTATTTATAAAAATGACTAGTTGAAACAATGGTGGTATGTATGAATATTGAAATTCCATGTATTTAATATCTTGTAACATACACTCCTTGGAGCCCAGTTATATAGCTGATTGATGGGGATTTTATGAGTTGTTACCATTTATTGAATTAATCATTGCCTGCTTACATGATATTCAGTGTAATCAAAAGTAGTCTGAGTTAAGTTTCTGCTTCTTGTGAAATTAACTGTATCAACTATCTGTTATCTGTGTGATGTGGGAGTGAAACCAGCCACAAGACTGAAAGAATATGTGTCTTAGCTGACTTGTTAAAGGATTATACATTTATTATTGTCTGAATTATATTCTTTTATACTTCATTTACTCATTCAATCATAATAATTATGTACCAATTCATATATGCTGCATTTAAGCTAAATGACTGCTCAGCCACAGTGATGAACTAAAGGTTGTTTCAGGACTCTGTTGACATCGAAACTTAACAGCTTACTCCCTTCTTTCGGTAAAAGAAACGAGTATGTTTCACAGGAAACCAGAACTCACAAGCAACCGTTCACCCCTCCCTTCCCCAAACGCAATGTACCCTAATGCTACGTTGTATTGTTTATGATTTTTTTCTTTTCTAATAAAAGGGCAAGCGCCGGGGGGGGGGCGGAGAGCAGGGAAAGCAAGGTTGGTCTTAGGTTTGTACGCTCTCTCCGAAGCTTCTCCCCTTTGCGCAAAGCTCACAAAAGAGATCTCTGTCTAATGTTGTCTCTTTTTATGTGATTGTGCTTTGAGAAACTGTGTTTTGCAGGATACGATCTCAGGCACAGTTTAAGTGCCAGGTCCAGTTAGGGCAACGGACCTGACATTTTCCTGGCGCCCAACGTGGGGCGTCGACACATCCTCCCTTCGTAACCAGAAGATGACGCGCCGCAACCCTGTTAGATGGAGGAAAAGACCACCACTTCAAGCGTGGCCGGCGTTTTAGACTGAAGTCGACTTGTGGCTCGGAGGAGGGATTGACGACGCTCTACGAAGCCACTAGAATCACAATTTTGACGTAAGTAAGGAGTCTTTTGTGTGGGATTGTGAACTTTAAGTTAATCACTGCAGTGTAACTAAAATACAGGAAGACCGTTCAACACGTGACCTGTGATTAAAACAGGAAGACCGTTTAATACGTGACCTGTGACTAAAATACAGGAAGACCGTTTAACACGTGACCTGTGACGGGAAGACAGATTTATTCTTGACCCGATGTGATGTTTGCCACAGGAAGACAGTTAACACTTGACCTGGAGGGCAATTCTAAGACTATTATTTACATCAAAGAGAGACTACTGTGACAATGTGTAGGATTGTTTTTTTTCTCCAAATAATTTCACCAATTCTAATTGGACATTTTACAAAGTACTGAAAACCCAAGTTTATCTGAAGGGGTAATGAATGATGAATGAATGGAATGTATGACTGGGAACGATCGTAAGCGAATTCCTGTAACTCCGGTTACAGTGTAGCTTGCGTGACATTCCATACGCACAAAAACTCAACAGCAACCGCAAGGAAGCAGAGGCAAGGTCGACCTGCCCAATCTAAGGATTTGGTAGAAGCTTGGTCGGCACCTCGCGGACGCGCCAGAGTCATCAAAGGGGTCTTGAAATACCACTGATTTAGATGGCCCTAGGCCTAACCCCCTCAGTGGTCTAAAATGGGAAACACACAGGGTACATTAAAACTCGAGGGCGACCCCAAATATATGGAAAGGGTCTCCCCGGGATCCACACAGTACTGTAAAGACTGGAAAAAGAAATATGGTTTCACAAATAAACTTGTGGTGGGAAATGGTCAAAAGGTTGTAAGTGACGTCACACTTCAAGTAGCCACAAAGACAGGAAAGAGTAAGTTAAAAAAGGAGGAAGAATTGAAAGTAGCGAAGAGATGGTTAGATGAGGCATAGAAGAGACAGAAAGCAATCAATGACAGGAAGAGTCAGAAAGGAAAGGACAAGATAATGTATGTAAGACCTGAAGATAATGAGACAGTGACCGGACGACAACAGCCACCATTACAGCCGAGACCACAACCTGGACAACAAATTGTACAACAACCATCACAGCAGAAGTCACAAGTACAACAACAACAATCACAACTTACAGACTCTGGAAGTACACCCTGGAGATTGGATCTACATTAAAGTAATCAAAAGGAAATCCTGGTCCAGCCCAAAGTGGGAAGGGCCATTCCAAGTGTTACTAACAACACCAACTGCAGTTAAAATCGCTGAGAGGTCGAGTTGGATCCACCTAAGTCACGGTAAGCTGGTAAAACTCCTGGACAACCCAGAGGAAAAGGCATCCAGCCCAGAGGAAAAGATCATCTTGGGTGCATCTATCCCACTACAAAGACAAAAACCAAAGGTTGAAGCAGAAGAGTAACCAGCTGTGACCAAGAAGAGGCCTGTCAACTCAGACCAGGATCAGAAGCAGACATACTACAAGCTTGAAATAAGAGCACTGAAGCTGACGTGACCAGACCAGGAGACAGAAGCAGACGAAACTGCATCTTTGAAAACAGGAGACAAGACAATCCTGTTCTAATCCTGTGCACCTGTGTTTAAAAGAAACGTCAAGAACAGGGCACAGGACAGAGTACATGACACATTATCTTAAGTCCACTTGCAACATGCCTTACACACACTGATAATAGTACAGATTTATGCACTACAACTGAAGGGAAATAACAGAAAAAAAAAAAAAAGGTTCCAGATTCCCTCAGTCCCTTGCTGAACTGAACTGAGATTGTGAACTGTCACCTTCAGTCCCTAAGCCCACATAAACTGCACCTTTTGAACTGTCACTAAAGATGACGCCTGTACCAGTCAACATGAAGGAACGAAGAGCTCCTGCTGAGGAGAGAAAGAGTTAGACGACGTAAGGGAGAAATCCGAGAGGTTCATAGCAGAAAGAAATGCTCGTTTTTGTTGTTGTATGATAATGTTGCTTCTGTTAGCAGGGGTAATATATTTACTTCATCATTTCCGGTTACAAGGGACGGCTAGACAAAGCGAAGCGTTCGCAAAAATCAATAAAAGATACATACCTAAACAGATGCTAGCACTACTCGATGAGATAAAAAACGATACCACAGACAATCCATTACAGCAAAACTCTTGGTACAATTATGCAACAATCATAGCTCAATCAGTTAATGAGACAGACTGTTATGTCTGTTCATACATCCCAATATCCAGCACACAACCAACTTTATGGGCACGACCATTTAGTTATGGTGTCACTGACTGTATTGTTCAAGCTATGTACGTAACAATGACTGGTGAGGATCACGTACACTCAACAAAAATATAAATGCAACACTTTTGGTTTTGCTCCCATTTTGTATGAGATGAACTCAAAGATCTAAAACTTTTTCCACATACACAATATCACCATTTCCCTCAAATATTGTTCACAAACCAGTCTAAATCTGTGATAGTGAGCACTTCTCCTTTGCTGAGATAATCCATCCCACCTCACAGGTGTGCCATATCAAGATGCTGATTAGACACCATGATTAGTGCACAGGTGTGCCTTAGACTGCCCACAATAAAAGGCCACTCTGAAAGGTGCAGTTTTGTTTTATTGGGGGGGATACCAGTCAGTATCTGGTGTGACCACCATTTGCCTCATGCAGTACAACACATCTCCTTCGCATAGAGTTGATCAGGTTGTCAATTGTGGCCTGTGGAATGTTGGTCCACTCCTCTTCAATGGCTGTACATGCTGTCGTATACGCTGATCCAGAGCATCCCAAACATGCTCAATGGGTGACATGTCCGGTGAGTATGCCGGCCATGCAAGAACTGGGACATTTTCAGCTTCCAAGAATTGTGTACAGATCCTTGCAACATGGGGCCGTGCATTATCCTGCTGCAACATGAGGTGATGTTCTTGGATGTGGCACAACAATGGGCCTCAGGATCTCGTCACGGTATCTCTGTGCATTCAAAATGCCATCAATAAAATGCACCTGTGTTCTTCATCCGTAACAGACACCTGCCCATACCATAACCCCACCGCCACCATGGGCCACTCGATCCACAACACTGACATCAGAAAACCGCTCACCCACACGACGCCACACACGCGGTCTGCCATCTGCCCTGAACAGTGTGAACCGGGATTCATCTGTGAAGAGAACACCTCTCCAATGTGCCAAACGCCAGCGAATGTGAGCATTTGCCCACTCAAGTCGGTTACGACGACGAACTGGAGTCAGGTCTAGACCCCGATGAGGACGACGAGCATGCAGATGAGCTTCCCTGAGACGGTTTCTGACAGTTTGTGCAGAAATTCTTTGGTTATGCAAACCGATTGTTTCAGCAGCTGTCCGAGTGGCTGGTCTCAGACAATCTTGGAGGTGAACATGCAGGATGTGGAGGTCCTGGGCTGGTGTGGTTACACGTGGTCTGCGGTTGTGAGGCTGGTTGGATGTACTGCCAAACTCTGTGAAACACCTTTGGAGACGGCTTATGGTAGAGAAATGAACATTCAATACACGAGCAACAGCTCTGGTTGACATTCCTGCTGTCAGCATGCCAATTGCATACTCCCTCAAATCTTGCGACATCTGTGGCATTGTGCTGTGTGATAAAACTGCACCTTTCAGAGTGGCCTTTTATTGTGGGCAGTCTAAGGCACACCTGTGCACTAATCATGGTGTCTAATCAGCATCTTGATATGGCACACCTGTGAGGTGGGATGGATTATCTCAGCAAAGGAGAAGTGCTCACTATCACAGATTTAGACTGGTTTGTGAACAATATTTGAGGGAAATGGTGATATTGTGTATGTGGAAAAAGTTTTAGATCTTTGAGTTCATCTCATACAAAATGGGAGCGAAACCAAAAGTGTTGCATTTATATTTTTGTTGACTGTATATATGTCCAAAGCATACAGCGGATGGAATGGATCTCATTGGGGGAAGATTTATGACCCGTGTAGTCAATTAGTAACCTTGACTAGGATTAAGGCATCTGCACTTGTGGCCAAAACTGTTATAATACCCCACGGAATTAAATTTCCAATTTGTTATTATCAGGAAGGGAATGTATCAGTGGGACGGTTGACTGCTAAGAGATGTGTAGAGACTCGCCTAAATGTTGGAGAGTGTATTCAAGTTAACACAACCAAATCTGAACCCCTATATTGTGGAAAGTGGGACAGACCCTCCTGTCCAACAGATCACAATTGCTTCAGGATAGCAAAATTATGGTTACCAGCCCGGAACGGAACATGGCCAGTGGATGATGTGTTCTGGGTTTGTGGTACACACTTGTACCTGAATCTCCCACCGGTATGGGATGGAATTTGCGCCCCTACCCAGGTGTCAGATCACACCTTTGTCATCGCGGCCGAGCCCAAAAGGCCAGAAAGGGTGAGGCGGAACTTAGACGACGTGGAGATTCACCAGGTAAAACACATCTGGCAGAGCGATGATGTGCCCGAGGAGTTTAAGATCTGGAAAGATTGGGAGAGGGGTGGTCTGTCCGTGTTGCCCTGGTTGGGTATTCCAAACTTACAGTTTCGATTAGAAACAGTAAATTATTGATTGGCTGTATTCCTAAACGCGTCTCTCGTAGTCAACAAAGCCCAAAACAAAATGTTGACCGAAATCCGTACGATGGTCCTCCAAAATCGATTAGTGTTAGATTTGTTAACAGCGGCACAAGGCGGAGTATGTGGAATGATAAATGTCACGTGCTGTACATATATATCTGATGAGATAAATTCTGATTCGGCACAACAGGCGATGAGGGTCCTGGAAAAAATGCAAAGTACTATGACCACCGAGTTTCAGGAAACAGCAGCACGATGGAGCCTGTGGGGGTGGTTTACCTCTGGCTCCTGGTGGCAAATATTGCTAAAATTCTTTACACCGGTTGATTTTGTTTGGAGTTTTGATTGTTTTCTCCTGCTGTGCCATACCCTGTATTAAGGCAATGGTTACCAGGCTGGCAACCAAGCTGTTTGTGCAATTACAATTGGCTCACACACCAACCTATACACTTTTGAACCTCGAGGAGCCCCAGGAAGGATGTGATAATGTGGACTAAGGACAAGACACTTATGATGATAATTGAAAGTGTAAAGTAATGAAGTTATGAGTGAAAATGTGTAAACAAGTGCTCATGATGGATGAGTGAAATCATGCTGAATTATTGTCATACACTGTAAATACATTTATTTTTACACTAGCTAACTACAAATAAATGGTAAAAGAGGAGGGAAATGATGGGGATTTTATGAGATGTTACCATGTATTGAATTAATCATTGCCTGCTTACATGATATTCAATGTAATCAAAAGTAGTCTGAGTTAAGTTTCTGCTTCTTGTGAAATTAACTGTATCAACTATCTGTTATCTGTGTGATGTGGGAGTGAAACCAGCCACAAGACTGAAAGAATATGTGTCTTAGCTGACTTGTTAAAGGATTCTACATTTATTATTGTCTGAATTATATTCTTTTATACTTCATTTACTCATTCAATCATAATAATTATGTACCCATTCATATATGCTGCATTTAAGCTAAATGACTGCTCAGCCACAGTGATGAACTAAAGGTTGTTTCAGGACTCTGTTGACATCAAAACTTAACAGCTTACTCCCTTCTTTCGGTAAAAGAAACGAGCATGTTTCACAGGAAACCGGAACTCACAAGCAACCGTTCACCCTTCTCTTCCCCAAACGCAATGTACCCTGATGCTACGTTGTACTGTTTATTTTTTTCTTTTCTAATAAAAGGGCAAGTGCCGGGGGGGGGGGGGAGAGGAGCAGGGAAAGCAAGGTTGGTCTTAGGTTTGTACGCTCTCTCCGAAGCTTCTCCCCTTTGCGCAAAGCTCACAAAAGAGATCTCTGTCTAATGTTCTTTTTATGTGATTGTGCTTTGAGAAACTGTGTTTTGCAGGATACGATCTCAGGCACAGTTTAAGTGCCAGGTCTAGTTAGGGCAACGATCTCAAACATTTCAAGATAGCTACCAGGTCTTCTAGATCTTCCAGCCAAGGTCTCCATGTTCCATGGACCCAGCTTAAACACAAAGGTGATAGAGCTTTTGCGGTTGTTAGTCCTCAGCTGTGGAACCTTTTGCCACCAGACATTAGAAATGACCCCTCAGTCAGTTTTTAAATTCAGGCTCAAAACACATCTTTTTACTCTGACTTTCCCCACATTTTAATTCTGTTACCTTGTTATGTCTGTAATTTATTGTCATCTCTCGATGTCAGTTGAGTTCAGATTGTTGATTTGTAAGTGTACTTTTGGTTATTAATTTCTTACTTAATGGACTATGTACAACCCTTTGGTCAGTGTGAGCTGTGTTTACATGTGCTATACAAATAAATTTTACTTACTCACGTACTCTGGAATGAGGATTCTAAGACATATTGAAATGTTTATGGAAAAGGAAGATTGTGGCCAATCCCTCTCACCCAGGACACAAACTTTTTGTCACCCTTTTTGTCCTGATTGTGTTTTGGGGTCATCTAAGGAACCTAAAAAATTTGGTTTGGTTTGGTTCGGGGGAGTGGGGGGTTGTAAAGGCAGTGGTCGTAGCTCCCCTAGTAATGTGATTAATTATTATACTTTTACTTCTGTTTTGTCAATTGCTTTTTAAATGGACCACAATGGAAATAAGTGTTTTCACTTTCTTATGTCATCCATTTTAATGGTTTACAAAATTATGTACTTATATTGCACTTACTAAATAAAATCACACACTCATGTTTTTAATATATAGTTGTGTAACCCAAGTCCCATGTAGCTATAGTTATCTAGAGTGGGTAGTACAAGGGGACCGGGCCTGAATTCGTTGATGAACTGTTTTATGTTTTATTACCCTTTAATTTACCTCTTTTGAGTTTTACCAAATCTTGATTTCTGAGTTTCCGTAATAAAATTAATAAGGACACCACACAACTGTACTTTAAATGCAATAATCCTTGTACAGGTATTTATTTACAGAATTGAAGAAAAATTAAATATGGTCAAATAAAAAGAATATAAACAATACTGAAAATGTTATAAATAAAAATGTGCAAGATGACATGAGGTTTCTTCTGCTTTCAAGCTTTTCCCTTTAAATAAACAAAACAAAAAATATTTTACATTAAATAAAAATCTTTATGTTTTTGAGCTACATCAAAACAAAAATGAGCTTTTCTTTTACTAAAAAATAAGTATCTTGCAACTTTCTTTAAATAAAATAAGTACCCTTTAACTTTGGTTTGATCCCTGAAAAAAAATAAAATAAAATAAAATATATATATATAAAAAAAACCTCAATAACAAAATCATCTGTGGACCCACACATACACTCAATTTGGACTCCTTAATCAAAAGATTCCGGGCCTGATTTGAAGCTAGGGTGCGATGGGGGCCTAAAACTTTAATGGCCGCTTCACTCTGACATGAGCAGAAACAAAAAGCATATGCAAGTTCAGTGGATTCAATTAGTACTCACAAATCCAAAACAAAGTGATAGGAGGGCTAACAGTCATCAGGGCAATGGCAGTAAGATCTGAGCAGCTAGTACAGTCATTTGCCCAGTTCTGGATCACTTTTTTGAAAGTCCCACTATATGGAGCCATAATGCAACTGAATATCTTTTATTGCGTATTGTTGCATTGGCTATTTGGATGTTATCTAGCTGAAAAAGTCAGGATGGGGTAGCCCTTCTACTTAAAGTGTGAAGCCACATTATGTGTGGTGCAAATATTAGCCGGAAATGGATCACTTTGCCCGGTTCTGGATCACGACACTCTGTCACTTTGGGGACAATCCTGGCATATGGCTGAAGCCCTTCTAATGCAGAATGATACACACTGGACCCGAGAATGTGTTTTGAACACAAAATGATATAAATTATACTTATTAAATGAGAATTTACTTAGTTTCGAAAGACACTGTTATACGTTTTTACGAGCAAAAAATGAAGAGTGGAGGTGAGATTTCTCCCAAATTAAAAAGTAAAAGCCCCCGCATTCATGCCCATTCGTGATGTTGAGATGACCCCCAAAGTACACATGACTCACAAGTACTGACACGAGGCTGCTGCTTCACTGATGTTGTGTGGGCCGCTGAAGAGGAGGTACTGCTGGCCCACCACCACAAGATGGCGCCCTGCTTGAAGTGCGGGCTTCAAGCACGAGAGGGTGTCGGAGCGACCAGGAGTGACAGCTGTCACTCATCATCCGTACCAGCTGTCACTCATCCACTACTCATCACCACCACCATAAAGGCCGGACTGCAACTCCACCTCCCCGCCGAGAAATCAACTACCAATCAGGTAATTTTCTCTGCTGACTTAAAATTCGAGTATTAGTCTGATCTCTTTTTGCAGCCGTTTTCCTGGGACGGATACCCTGTCTGTGGAGTTGGCGTTTGTGTTGTGTGTTGGGGGGGCGTGGCTGGATGTTTTGGTGTTCTTTTCTTTGCTCTCCAGGTGGCATGAGGGCTGATTTGTCTGTGAAGAAGGTGCTGGCTGAAGAGTCTTCACCCTCATCAACATCATGGAAAGCACCTGTGATTGGTGCTCACGTGCAACCTGGACGACTTGCAGCTGAAGCAGATAATTGGATGGCGTTCTGCATTTAAGTCATGTGTGATTTGAGCAGAACTGCCGGGAACTCGACCTTGTGACGTTCGTTTGTGAGACGCTGAGGACCGCGCCTGGGTTTTGACACATCGAGCCCGTGAAGCAGGGAGGGGTGAGGACACATGCTGTCAGCACACACTAAAGGTAATTAAGTGTTTAAGTAATTGTTGATAGTAACTTGGTGTTTTGTTACACAGTATACTGGAATTGTGAAGAGAATTGTGCAGTTTGCTTCTCACTGCTGTGGCGTGAAGGATAAGTGATCCTCCACTTGTTGTGAGAAGCTGCTCATTTGCATAAAGTAAAAAAAGGACACTGACCTGAGTGTGTTGCTGATCGTGTGTTTATTGGAAGATATAGTTGTATCTGTTGACTTACCTCACCTTCTCTTTGCTTCACAGAGAATCAGTTTGTCGTGTCCACCTGGGGGGTGTTTGGCGGTGGTAGGAAGTCCAGCAGCGCCGGCTTTAATCCTTGCGGGCGCTGGAGAGCAAGCCACGAATCACTCCACCAGAGGGACGTTGTTTTTATGTTTTTACACTTTTAAGCACAGGTGAATAATAAATAGTTTCTGTTTGGAACCGCTTTCTGGTTATTTTTAGCGCTGGGTCCTGTCTGACGCAGGTCCGCTCCTCAACCCGCGTCGACACATAACAGTTTGGTGTGGACTGCGACGGCTTCGCCTCACACCCCACCCAGATAAGTGGTTATCTCAGGAGCTGCACGAGTGTGTGATTGGAGGTGGAGGTTCTCCCTCCTTTACTGAATACAGACTGTTGTGTGTGGGCCGCCAGAAGAGGAGGTACTGCTGGCCCACCATCAGAGGGCGCCCTGCCTGAAGTGCGGGCTTCAGGCACGAGAGGGCGCTGCCGCCATGGACACAGCCGGGGGTGACAGCTGTCACTCATTACCTCTTGACAGCTGTCACCCATCTACTCAATGTCCTCTCACTCCATAAAGACCAGACATCATCTCCACCTCGTTGCCGAGATATCATACTTCATTGGAGGCAATATCCTCAGCCATTTGTTTTACAATATATCTGTATATTGTGAGTGTTTGCAGGAGTACCGGTACCTCTGTCAGTGGAGCTGAGTGAGTGCAGGACGGCCCTCTTTTTCCCTGAGGAATTACTGCGGTACTCTGCTACATATTGAGTGAGAGGTGGAGGTGGCATTCCCACCGCTGTTGTTACTGGGTGTACACACACCCACACTTGACTGTCTTTGTTCTTCGCCAGCAGTACCAGATCCGACAGTCGGGGACGGTGATCACCTGGGAATTCGGGACTTGGCGGCTCCAGTATTCACCAGGTTCTGTGGCTGGCGGAAATCGTATGGTTCCGGCTCTTCTCAGGACAGACGTCTTCTATCCTCGAGCCTGCCCACACGTCACCTTTGTAGATTGACTGTAATGATATTCTGAGATTGTCTGTATGTTCGTTGTGCACAATTCACATTAAATTGTTATATTTTGGCTCATCTATTGACCGTTCATTTGCGCCCCGTTGTGGGTCCGTATCACTACACTTTCCCAACAACAGACTGTGGGATTACTGAGGGTGCAACCTCACACTCATCTGGACTGTCTCTGTTCTCTGCCAGCAGTACCGGGTCTGACTGCTGAAGACAGCGGCCACCTTGGGCGCAGGGCTTGGCGGCTCCGGTGTTCTTCAGCTCCGTTGGCGGTGGAAGCTGTGTGGATCTGGCTTTTCTCTCGCCAGGCGTCTTCTATCGTCGAGCCTGCCCACACGTCACCTGGTGTATGATTGACAGTCACTGTATTGTTATTGTCTGTACATCGTTGTGTGATTCACAACATTAAATTGTTACTTTTTGGCTTATCCATTGTCCGTTCATTAACGCCCCCTGTTGTGGGTCCGTGTCACGACACTTTCACAACAACTGATCCACAACCGGCAAATTTTCACGTCAGAGATAAATGCGTGCAGCAATTAAACAGCAAGACATAACACACTGACATTTTCTACCCAAGTCAGTAAGTATTTTCCCACTCTAGAACCAATGACACTCAATGGCTAACTCTAGTGATGTCAGTCTGACACCAAAGCTCCGATCCTTGCTTCAAACTCGAAGTTGCAAAAACTGGCATTAAATACATTTTTGTGTTGCATGTCATTAATGTCCATACAATTCATGTTGTAAAAGAATGTAATTAGAATGAATGTATAAATGTTGCAAAACATAATTTTGCTCTAACAATAATGTTGAAAGATCTCTGAGGGCCCTCCCACCCCTGCACAGTTGTACAATGGTGTAGTCCAGGTGCACAGGCGCCCCCCCCCCCCCCCCCCCCCCATACACACGCAACCCAAACGGGATATCACAGATAGAGGAGGTGTTTAGTAGAGCTGAAACAACTAATCAATTTAATCGATTATCAAAACAGTTGTCAACTAATTTAGTCATCAATTAGTTGTTAGATAACTTTCTTTTACCGCAAATGTTTCGTTTCTTCCATATAAATCAACCGTTTCTGCAGCGCAGCTTTGTTTTGAACCTTGAACCAATCAAAGCAGTGATTCGCAGATCGAAGCTTAGGCTGAAATAAAATATGTCTTTCCTAAAAAATCAAAAGTCCAGATTTCAAAAAAGAAGAGAAAAAAGGACAAGAAAAAAAAACTAAATGAGGGAAAGCAGCTGCTAACCAAATTCTTTGAAACGAGTGGTGAGCTTGAAAGCTAGCTATATTGAGTTGGACCAAATTGCACCATTTTCTAGAAAAATGGTGCAATTTGGTCCCCCAGACCCCCCAACTCAATATTGCTCCCCCAACTTTAAAAAGGGTTCTGACTCCCAGGTGTGATCTAAGGTATACGAGGTCTGTGATAAAACTAACATACCTTTTTATTTTTTTCAAAAACTATATGGATTTGAATCACGTGCGATTACATCAGACAACCTTGAACCCTTGTGCGCATGCGTGAGTTTTTTCACGCCTGTCGGTTACATCATTCGCCTGTGGGCTGGCTTTGAGTGAGGAGTGGTCTACCCCTCCCGTCAGAATCTCTTTGTCTGACAACTTCCTGAGAGACTGGCGCTTTGCTTGATCAAAATTTTTTCAAAAACTGTGAGACACATCGAAGTGGACACCATTCGAGAAATTCAGCTGGTTTTCTGTGAAAATTTTAACGGCTGATGAGAGATTATGGACTGTTGCTGTCGCTTTAAGGACTGCCCACGGAGCGGGACGTCGCAACGCACCCTGAGCCGCCCTCGTCAGCCTGATTCGAGCTGAAAGCTTCCAAATTTAAGCCTCTGTTGACCCAGGACGTCGTGAGAGAACAGAGAACTTTCAGAAGAGGTCGGGATCAGCAGTTTATCCGGACATTCCACTGTTAAAGGAGATTTTATTAATGAAAGACGTGCAGATGGGTCCGCGCGTCGGGACGCAGCCGGCGTGGTGCGGTGGCACAGGAAAAACACCTCCGTGTTGATAACCATTTGTAAAATCCGGGCGGCTTTTGATGGCTTTCAGTTGAGTGAGTATCTGAGAAATTGTTTAACAGCTGGACATGTTCCAACTTGTCCTTAAGGCTTCCAACAGAGATGTTTTTCCTGTGGCGGCGCACGGCGCTGGCTGCGTCCCGATGCGCGGACCTGTCCGCACTTTCTTTCATTACAAAATTTCCTTTAACAGTGGAATGTCTGGATAAACTGCTGATCCCGACCTCTTCTGAAAGTTCTCTGTTCTGTCACGACATCCTGGGTCAACAGAGGCTTACGAGGCCCACGAGGGTTCAAGCTTGTCTGATGTAATCGCACGTGATTCAAATCCATATAGTTTTTGAAAAAAATGAAAAGGTCCGATACTTTTCTAACAGACCTCGTACGTGATGTAGACCTGGTTTGACTACACATTAGAAATTTGGTGTTTGCATTAATAACAAAGAACGGGGGGTCTTCAATATGGCTAGTACCTAGGACCCCAGAATATGGTGCTACGCCCCTGCTCTTAAGTCTATGAAATTGGGCTATTAGTAAAAAAAAGTAGAAAAGGGGGTGTTCACAATAATAGCAGATGCTACTATTATTGTGTTTGATTATTGCTGTTTATGCTACAAACTCAAAACTATTATGTTCAAACTGCTTTTTTAGCAATCCTGTGAATCACTAAAGTAGTATTTAGTTGTATAACCACAGTTTTACATGATTTCTTCACATCTGCGAGGCATTAATTTTGTTGGTTTGGAACCAAGATTTTGCTTGTTTACTAGTGTGCTTGGGGTCATTATCTTGTTGAAACACCCATTTCAAGGGCATGTCCTCTTCAGCATAAGGCAACATGACCTCTTCAAGTATTTTGACATATCCAAACTGATTCATGATACCTGGTATGCGATATATAGGCCCAACACCATAGTAGGAGAAACATGCCCATATCATGATGCTTGCACCACCATGCTTCACTGTCTTCACTGTGAACTGTGGCTTGAATTCAGTGTTTGTGGGTCATCTCACAAACTGTCTGTGGCCCTTGGACCAAAAAAGAACAATTTTACTCTCATCAGTCCACAAAGTATTCCTCCATTTCTCTTTAGGCCAGTTGATGTGTTCTTTGGCAAATTGTAACCTCTTCTGCACATGTCTTTTATTTAACAGAGGGACTTTGCGGGGGATTCTTGCAAATAAATTAGCTTCACACAGGCATCTTCTAACTGTCACAGCAGTTAGAGGTAACTCCAGACTGTCTTTGATCATCCTGGAGCTGATCAATGGGTGAGCCTTTGCCATTCTGGTTATTCTTCTATCAATTTTGATGGTTGTTTTCCGTTGTCTTCCACACGTCTCCGGTTTTTTGTCCATTTTAAAGCACTGGAGATCATTGTAGATGAACAGCCTATAATTTTTTGCACCTGCATATAAGTTTTCCCCTCTCCAATCAATTTTTTAATCAAACTACGCTGTTCTTCTGAACAATGTTTTGAACGTCCCATTTTCCTCAGGCTTTCAAAGAGAAAAGCATGTTCAACAGGTGCTGGCTTCATCCTTAAATAGGGGACAGCTGATTCACACCTGTTTGTTCCACAAAACTGACGAACTCACTGACTGAATGCCACACTACTATTATTGTGAACACCCCCTTTTCTTTTTTTTTTACTAATAGCCCAATTTCATAGCCTTAAGAGTGTGCATATCATGAATGCTTGGTCTTGTTGGATTTGTGAGAATCTACTGAATCTACTGGTACCTTGTTTACCATGTAACAAAAAGAAATATACTCAAAACGTGGATTAATCTTTTTAGCCACATAGCACTACTATTATTCTGAACACTACTGTACTTGCATGTACTACTTTTTGGTAAGGGTTATTACTAAACAAGCAACTTAAAAGGTAGTAATGTAGCAGTTTGTAAGTTAGGTACAGCGGCATAAATATTGTTTAGCCAACAAGAATAAATGTGGGTAAACATTCTGTGGTCATTCCAGTACACCAGAGGATCCTCCTATCTTTGCAAGGGAGGATCAGTTATGTATCTCTGAACTTCAATCAGCATCCGATGGATAATTCCTGTGAGCTCTTGTTTTTTTTCAAAAGCTGGAGAAGTTGTCAGCAAAAAAGAAATCGCCTGAGTCCAAAAACAGTGGAAAAACACTTATTCCTCAATAAAAACCTCTGAATTCCCATCCCCAAATTTCATGACTGTCTTAAGTTACACAAGCACAGCCCACCTTCCCTGCACATACTTTGTTTCCTAAAGCACACCTTCTCTCAATCCCAGATACTAGTCAACATATACTGAATCAGCTGAACATATTTTGACAGTGTTGTCTAGTATTTCACCACTAGACGTCACTGAAATGAAACTTTGAATGAATGAACCCATGTTCAATACAATTGGCAAAGTGGTTCAATACTGCTTTATTGCTTCATTTGAGCATCACTAGCTTACTCGCCTTTGCTACTTAATAGAGATTGTCACTTTCACACTTGCACGAATAAGTGAGTCAGAAAATGCGCGCACACCACGGAGACCGGATGTTTTGATTCCTCTTGCTCACAATGATGGCTGAATCCGGTCGAGCTTGTGGTCGTTTGTAGACTAAACATCAGTCTTTCCATTGGTACCAAGTATTAGCTTATTCGCGCTGATTACGAGAAACGGCAGCGCAAATACTACAGCAGTGATCCGGAACCGGCAATGATCCAGAACTGGGCAAGTGACTGTACCAGGAACCACAGGAACTGACTGGACCACAGGAACCACCAGGAAGAAGAAACACAAAACAGCACCAGAAAACAGCAGAGTCCATCCACTGGGAAGACTGGGAACTGCTCCGAACCTCTCTCTCTCCTCTCCACGTCTCCTTTAAGCATAGTAACTCAGTTGAGCCACGATACCAACACTATTTCTTGATGAAATAACGTGAAATCTGTTTCACCTACGAAGCATTACAATGCTACAGGAACAGTATGGTATCAAGGCACATGTTCATGGTATGCTACGCCAATTAGCAGGCCACTAACTAACACCACACATCAAGAATCATCACTATAACTTCGTTACAGCACAGAATGGATGGCACACGTTTTTACCTTTTAGGCTACAAACAAGTTATTATCAGGACCATGAGTAGTCGACCTTGCAGATAAAACATGAAGAACACTCCGTCACACACTGATTGACTCTTTTCTCTCAGGACCTCAGCACATCTGCTCTACAAAAAAAAAAAAAAGAAAAAAAAAGACAACACTCTGGCTCACGCCACTTGTTCTTCCCCTTTTTAGGGAAAGGCTTGGCTTGGCTGTTAATTTCGTAAAACCCAATAGCAATGCTTAAACAAATTGACTGACATTAAATTGGTAATAGGTTAGATTGCACAGCTGATTAGACAGACTTTTAGATCAAACAAACTCATATTCTCCTAAGTTCTGGATTTTAAAGGACCATTACGCATTTGTACAAATATGTAACCATTACTTAAAAAGCCATCACTTGACCCAGCTATCTTAGCTAATTATAGGCCAATCTCCAACCTTCCTTTTCTCTCAACAATTCTTGAAAGGGTAGTTGTAAAACAGCTAACTGAGCATCTGCAGAGGAATGGTCTATTTGAAGAGTTTCAGTCAGGTTTTAGAATTCATCATAGTACAGAAACAGCATTAGTGAAGGTTACAAATTATCTTCTTATGGCCTCAGACAGTGGACTCATCTCTGTGCTTGTCCTGTTAGACCTCAGTTCTGCTTTTGATACTGTTGACCATCAAATTTTGTTACAGAGATTAGAGCATGCCATAGGTATTAAAGGCACTGCGCTGCGGTGGTTTGAATCATATTTATCTAACAGATTACAATTTGTCATGTAAATGGGGAGTCTTCTTCACAGACTAAGGTTAATTATGGAGTTCCACAAGGTTGTGCTAGGACCAATTTTATTCACTTTATACATGCTTCCCTTTGGCAGTATTATTAGAAAGCATTGCTTAAATTTTCATTGTTACGCAGATGATACCCAGCTTTATCTATCCATGAAGCCAGAGGACACACACCGATTAGTTAAACTGCAGGAATGTCTTACAGAAGTAAAGACATGGATGACCTCTAATTTCCTGCTTTTAAATTCAGATAAAACTGAAGTTATTGTTCTTGGCCCCACAAATCTTGAAACATGGTGTCTAACCAGATCCTTACTCTGGATGGCATTACCCTGACCTCTAGTAGTACTGTGAGAAATCTTGGAGTCATTTTTGATCAGGATATGTCCTTCAATGTGCATATTAAGCAAATATGTAGGACTGCTTTTTTGCATTTGCACAATATCTCTAAAATTAGAAAGGTCTTGTCTCAGAGTGATGCTGAAAAACTAATTCATGCATTTATTTCCTCTAGGCTGGACTATTGTAATTCATTATTATCAGGTTGTCCTAAAAGTTCCCTGAAAAGCCTTCAGTTAATTCAAAATGCTGCAGCTAGAGTACTGACGGGGACTAGAAGGAGAGAGCATATTTCACCCATATTGGCCTCTCTTCATTGGCTTCCTGTTAATTCTAGAATAGAATTTAAAATTCTTCTTCTTACTTATAAGGTTTTGAATAATCAGGTCCCATCTTATCTTAGGGACCTCATAGTACCATATCACCCCAATAGAGCGCTTCGCTCTCAGACTGCAGGCTTACTTGTAGTTCCTAGGGTTTTTAAGAGTAGAATGGGAGGCAGAGCCTTCAGCTTTCAGGCTCCTCTCCTGTGGAACCAGCTCCCAATTCAGATCAGGGAGACAGACACCATCTCTACTTTTAAGATTAGGCTTAAAACTTTCCTTTTTGCTAAAGCTTATAGTTAGGGCTGGATCAGGTGACCCTGAACCATCCCTTAGTTATGCTGCTATAGACTTAACTGCTGGGGGGTTCCCATGATGCACTGAGTGTTTCTCTTTTTTCTCTGTATGCACCACTCTGCATTTAATCATTAGTGATTGATCTCTGCTCTCTTCCACAGCATGTCTTTTTCCTGATTCTCTCCCCTCAGCCCCAACCAGTCCCAGCAGAAGACTGCCCCTCCCTGAGCCTGGTTCTGCTGGAGGTTTCTTCCTGTTAAAAGGGAGTTTTTCCTTCCCACTGTCGCCAAGTGCTTGCTCACAGGGGGTCGTTTTGACCGTTGGGGTTTTTCTGTATTTATTGTATGGCTTTTGCCTTACAATATCAAGTGCCTTGGGGCAACTGTTTGTTGTGATTTGGCGCTATATAAATATAATTGATTTGATTTGATGTAACTTAACTTTTAAACGGTACATATGCTATTTATGCAATTTTATCCAATACACCTTTTAACCAGTTTTATTATTATGAACTTTTGGTGTGCCCTACAACTATTTACATGTTGTGTTACTGATTTTATGCACTGTAGTCTGAGTGATTTAAAACAAGGCTACAGATCACTTACCACCCCCTGCTAGATTGGCGTGTGAGTCCAGAATGTAAATATCAATGTCTATTGTTCAATGTTGTTAGCTAATATATGCAGCGACTCTAAAAATATTAGTCCTGTCTATGTTACTTTTTGGAGCTGTTCATCCTTGATCCAAATTATAGAAGCATACCAAATAGCAAATCTTCATAGGCTGTGCATGATCAAAATTACACGCACGCATGCACAGCGACTGTAAGCAGGTGCTTTTAATTTGACAAATAAAGACTGTGATGGGCATTAAAAGCACTATACATTTCACTGATGGTACCAACATGACACTTAACTCACTCATGGTAACAGTAACATGACACTTAACTAAACTGACTAAACCAATTGAACTACAAAACACAACAAATCAATAACACTGACAACACTGATAAACTAACTTGAGCCACAATAACATTTAAAACCTCAAAACCCCAAACTCCCATGGTGCAGTGCAGCACAACGGCCATTGTTTAGCTATAATCGCTAATTTCTCAAAAAATATTAATC
Organism: Thalassophryne amazonica; assembly: GCF_902500255.1. Classification (NCBI taxonomy): domain Eukaryota; kingdom Metazoa; phylum Chordata; class Actinopteri; order Batrachoidiformes; family Batrachoididae; genus Thalassophryne; species Thalassophryne amazonica. Next base: position 107,116,339 of record NC_047104.1, on the reverse strand, counting down.
GTATTAACTTTCCGTTTTTGCAGCATTCATCCTTGACCCAAAACACATAAGCATAACAAATGTCAAATGTGAGCTCTCCCTGGTTTCGCTGTGATCAAAGCCATACACACACACTTTTTCTGATTTGGGGTTGTATATACAATACCTGTTATTTTATATGTGAAAACAAAACTGAATTGTTGTAAATGAACTCAACACTTGTGCCATTGTTTCACTACACTATTAGTTTGTGCAGTATGTGTCAGTGTTTGTATTGACCGTGAATGTGCTGGGCCAGTGCCAGGTCAGAATGTGACCTCAAAAGTTTCAACTTGATGTTTACTACGCAGGTGCACTTCTCTGTTTGTTCCCTTTCTTAGTAGTTTCACTGTACTTTTTGTACTTCAAAATCCCTCTAAGGTACAGGATGTTTCTACTCAGGGAAGCAGTGTGTGATTAATGTGTCCATGTCTTTTACCAACACCTCAGACCTACTCACTGGCTCAAGGACATCTTACAGGGGATCTCTTTGTTGTCCAGGTTTGCTGATTAACCTGATCTCAGTGCAATTTGAATTCTTAACTGCTTTATGTAAGAAAAAATTATAGAAAAATATAAAGAAATATAAAAACAAAAAACAAAAACAAAAAAACAAACAAAAACATGGTGACAGTTGTTCCTGTCCATTTTTAAAAAAAAATCTGATTGAGAGACACCTTGGAAGAGCTTATGGAGTCATGAGGTTGCTGGACAGAGGTGTTTAACAATGACAATATCTTTGCAGAATGACTTGAATGCTGATAGTAATTTATGGTCTTTATAGTCCTGGTGCTTCCAGTAACCTAAGGGTTCAACGGGATGTCTTTTGGATTAAGTCTCTTCAGAGGATCCTTGGGTATTACTGGAATGATTTTGTGTCAAGCGAGTCGTTGCTGAGGCGAACTAAGATGAGGAGTATCATTTGTATTGTGAGGGAATGTTATCATCAACATTTTTACTATATGGCATGTTTCTCTGTGCATGATGCAGCACTCAGGTGCCTGAGTGCTGCATATATATATATATATATATATATATATGTCCTCAGCAAGGGGGTTAATTACAACAGAGATGAAGGGTAACCACTTCTCCAGCAGAGGGTGCTGTTTGCAATGAAATTCAGAGACATACATGAAATTATCTGAGCCAATCAAATATGGAAGATAATGGTTTAATTTTTTTAAGTGAATTTGAGACAAGCACAGTTTTTCTGTTGGCCTTTGTTATACACATTCAATCACATTTACATATTACATGTGTCAAACACATTTTTTAACCCAAAGTGACTTGCAAACAATCACCTGCCAAAGCCTTTGATATGCAAAGCAGTGATCTGCCAAACAGAAAATTGGGCTTCAGACTAGCCCAAAAAGTACCAAAAAAGGGTGGGAGTAGATGGGTTGAATCCAACACATCATGATTGGGCAACATGCTCTACCAACCCAGCTGTACTGAAATGATGTTGAAATTAACTTCCTTCTTGTTGCTGTGAAATGGCAATGAGCAGCTTGGACTGACTTTAGAAAAAGCTCTTGCTTGATTCAATTTGTTTATGAAACTAGTTTTGGCAGTTATGGCACAGGTGTTTTATCTTGAATTATGCTTGTGACTAAAATGTCATCTCATGCTGCTGTCAGCATAATAATTCACTAAACATTAAGGCAATTAATCATTATTTTAATGTAGACAGTAAAAGGTCACAGAAATAAAGGTCAGCAATTTTTCATCATCAACTATATGATGATTAATTATCATGAAACTAAAAAAAATAGCTAGGCGTATATTGCACTTAAGCATTACCTGTGTGGTATGTTCTTAATAATAAATGTGCTTTAAGATGCCTGCATGTGAATTTATATACTTTTAACCCAGCTGAGTTTTCTACAACATTTTAACCAGTGTATTTCAGATTTAAATGATTTATTCCGTGAACATCTGCATCATAGATGTCGATCCTGGAGAGAAAAATCTAAAATGAGAAAAAAGAACAAGAGAATGTTTATTAGATTTTTTGTGCTGCACCTTGAGTGATTCAGCGTGAAGACGATCTCTGAGGAGGGGATGATAACATTGAGTCACCTTGCTGCATTGTGATTCTGTGGCAGAGGCAGAAAGCAGCAGCAGCAGCAGAGTCTGTGCTGCAGACCTGCGCTGGACTGCGGATTGACTGTGCATGTGTTGGTGTGGAAATGAGCGTGTGTCTGTGTGTGTCAGGGGGGATAAAAATAAATCTGAAGCAAGGTCACATAACACTGAATGGTTGATGTCAGGTTATGGTGTTTCATTTTGTGGAATTGATGAGGAATGTGGCATTTAGGGTTATGGGGTGTAGTAAAAGTGTCAAACCTGCAGAGACATTGAGCAGTGACATTTATGTCTCTGACGTATTGGCCCATGAGATCAAGAGATGCCTGGGAAGAGCTGATGGAGTCATCATGTCACTGGACAGAGGTATTTGGTGATGCAGATAATCTTTGCAGGAGAACAAAGGTCAAGAAAGTCTTTCGTGTCTTAGTGAAAGTTGGACACAAACTAATCATCTAAGGTGACAATATATTTGGTACCAGCTCTCTTCGGGTGAAACTTGTGTCCTGCTAGAATGACTTTTGCCATAAAAAATGTTGCTTAGGTAGATTCCAATTCTGAGAAAAAAATGTAACATCTGTCCTGTGCACAGTAGTGCATGCAGATGCATTGTTTTTGGTCCTGTGTGTCTACTCATGTGTCAAGACTTTTGGTGCAATTTGGACAAAACATGGTGTATAATCATGTCAGATTGAAAAAAAAAAAAAAAAAACTGGTTAAATGTCAAGGTCAGAGGTCAAGGTCAAAATTTTGGCCCAATGCTTACAGGGGAATATGTTGTGTGGGCCGCTGAAGAGGAGGTACTGCTGGCCCACCACCACCAGATGGCGCCCTGCTTGGAGTGCGGGCTTCAAGCAGAGAGGGCACCGGAGCCAGTGGGAGTGACAGCTGTCACTCATCATCAGCACCAGCTGTCACTCATTCAACTCATCACCATCACCATAAAGGCCGGACTGCAACTCCACCTCCTCGCCGAGAAATCAGCTACCTTGGAGGTAATTTTCCTCTGCTAAACCGAAAACACTGACTAATAGTCTGAACTTCTTTGCAGCCATTTTCCTGTGGGTGTTGCCTTATCTGTGGGATTGGCATTTGGTGTGATCAGCGACGGCTTCGCTTCACACCCCAACCAGATAAGTGGTTAGACAGGAGCTGCACAAGTGTGTGACTGGAGGTGGAGGTGCTCCCTCCCAAAAGAACACAGACTGTGGGATTACTGAGTGTGCGTACTCACACTCACCTGTACTGTTTCTGTTCTCTGCCAGCAGTACCAGGTCTGACAGCTGGAAACGGTGACCACCTGGGGACCCAGGACTTGGCGGCTCCGGTGTTCTTCAGATCCGTTGGCGGTGAGGGCCGTGTGGGATCCGGCTCGGTTCTGGACGGGCGTCTCCTATCCTCAAGCCTGCCCACACGTCACCCAAGGTAACTGACTGTAGTTCCAAACTGGTTGTTGTCTGTATTCCATTGTGCACAATTTACAACATTAAATTGTTAATGTTTGGCTTATCTTTTACGTTCTTTTACGCCCCCTGTTGTGGGTCCGTGTTCCTACACTTTCACAACAGAATATTTATTTTGATGAATTGATACAGCTATTGTTACCATTAAAAAATAAGTATAGTCATATCTAGCATTTATAGTGGCCACATAACCTTTGACTTTGAGTGACCTTGAAAAGGCAAATTCAGAGTGAGAACTGTTTGAAAGCTTGATCAAACATTAAGCTCACGCAATATAACCATATAAGACAGGGGTGGGCATCGAGGGCTGAGACACTGCAGGTTTTCCATGTAACCAATCACCTCAGCAGGTGGGTTGCTGATGAGCTTCTGCTCTGAACATAAACACCTGGTTGTCAATGAAATCACCTGCTGAGACACGTGATCATTAATTAAATCACCTGCTGAGGCGATTGGTTGCACGGAAAACCTGCAGTGTCTCGGCCCTTTATGGCACATGATTGCCCACCCCTGATATAAGACATAACACTGAATCAAAAATCAGTCTCACTCTGAGTGCTCCAGCTAGGCTTTTTACATCCGCCAAGGAGGTAATAAAATCATCTGCGTTTATTAGCAAGATTACATCAAAATTACTGCATGGATTTTGATGACATTTTCACCACAGATACAACGTACATATTAGGCCACGGAAGACTCCATTCAATTTTGGAGGTGATCTGGATTCTCGACCAAGTTTCACTTTTTATAAGCTTTGAAAGATTACGTCAAAACTACTTCATGGATTGTCACCAAATTTGCACCATAGATGCATAATATGTATATGTCACAGACATGAAATTGTGGATGCATTAGGATTTCGGCAATGCATTCGAGATTCAACGCACATTAGTGGAAATACCCTGGATCTGTTTCTCGCACGTGGTACTGCTGTCACAAATATTGACATCATGCCTCTTACATCAGTGGTGTCTGATCACTCACTTAAGTTTACAGTTTCGCTGCCGTGTTTAGTGGAACAACAACCTTATACGAGGGCTGTCAATAAAGTATAGGTCCTTTTTATTTTTTTCAAAAACTATATGGATTTCATTCATGTTTTTACGTCAGACATGCTTGAACCCTCGTGCGCATGCGTGAGTTTTTCCACGCCTGTCGGTGACGTCATTCGCCTGTGAGCACTCCTTGTGGGAGGAGTCGTCCAGCCCCTCGTCGGAATTCCTTTGTCTGAGAAGTTGCTGAGAGACTGAACCTTTGTTTGATCAAAATTTTTTCTAAACCTGTGAGACACATCGAAGTGGACACGGTTCGAAAAATTAAGCTGGTTTTCAGTGAAAATTTTTTTTTTAAATTTTCATTAAAAAAATCTCCTTTAACAGTGGAATATCCGGATAAAATGCTGAAACCGACTTCTTCTGAAACTTCTGTTCTCACGACGTCCTGGATCAATAGAGCCTGAAATGTGGAGGTTTTCAGCTTGAAACAGGCTGACGACAGCGCCTGAGAGCACTGCGCGACGTCTCGCACCGTGGGAAGTCCTTAAAGCGACAGTGTCACCTCAAAATCTCTCATCAGCCGTTAAAATTTTCACTGAAAACCAGCTTAATTTTTCGAACCGTGTCCACTTCGATGTGTCTCACAGGTTTAGAAAAAATTTTGATCAAACAAAGCGCCAGTCTCTCAGCAACTTCTCAGAAAAAGGAATTCCGACGAAGGGCTGGACGACTCCTCCCACAAGGAGTGCTCACAGGCGAATGACGTCACCGACAAGCGTGGAAAAACTCACGCATGCGCACGAGGGTTCAAGCATGTCTGACGTAAAAACATATGAATGAAATCCATATAGTTTTTGAAAAAAATAAAAAGGACCTATACTTTATTGACAGACCTCGTATATCTTTACGGCGATGCATCAACTAAGACTGAACTCGAAGCTAGACTGCCTGATGTCTTAGCTTCACATTTGACAAATACCCAGTCAGTAGACAGACTTGTGGATAGTTTAAACTCAATGCTCAAAACTACACTCGACATGATTGCACCACCTGTGTTAAAACCGCGCTCCCCCAAATCACAGTCACCTTGGTTCAATGATTATCCGCGTGACCTCAAGCATAAAGCAAGTGGTCTAGAACGGAAATGGCGTCGTTCAAAATTAGAAGTATTTCACATTGCGTAGCGTGATGCTATCTCAGACTATAAGCATGCATTATTGGCTACAAAGCGGACTTACTACTCTGATTTGATCAACAAAAACAAGCATAACTCAAAGTTCCTTTTCGACACGAAGGCAACACTTATGCATGGACAACCACCTGTAGTTCGCTCTCCTTTTACAGCACAAGATTTCCTGGATTACTTTGGGAAGAAAATAGAAGACATCAGGTTAAACATATCCCGGCATGCCTTAATCCAGCCACTACATCCTGCTATTGATGTGGGTGCCACTACTGAGGTATTACCTAGATTTACAGAATTTGACAGTATCTCACTAGGCATGCTGACAAAACTCGTAATGTCAACAAAAAGCACAACCTGTTTATCTGATCCTATACCAACAAAACTGTTTAAGGACCTGTGGCCCACTCTTGGGCCGACTGTGCTGGAAATTATTAATCTTTAACTTCTGGATCTGTTCCTAAATGTTTCAAATCTGCAGTGATTAAATCATTACTTAAGAAAGCTAATCTTGACCCTAGTGTATTGACAAACAATCGGCCGATATCAAATCTATCATTTTTCTCAAATTCTGGAAAAAGTGGTGTCACGGCAGCTCGTAGACTATCTTATTGAGAATAATCTCTTTGAGCCACTGCAGTCTGCTTTTAGAAAATATCATTCCACAGAGATGGCTCTCACTAAAGTGGTGAATGATCTTCTGCTTACAATGATGGATTCAGACACCACTATGGTTCTGTTGCTGTTAGATCCCAGTGCTGCATTTGATACAGTGGATCATCATATTCTACTTGATAGGCTGGAAAATCATTTTGGGATTACTGGGAGTGCCCTTGCATGGCTGATGTCATACTTGACCAGTCGTTCTCACTGTGTTTTGTACAGCAACACTACCTCTAACCTTAGTGACATGAAATCTGGGGTTCCACAGGGGTCTGTCTTAGGCCCCCTGCTTTTCTCCCTTTATATAGCACCCCTTGGGCACATATTGCGGCGTTTTGGGATTACCTTTCACTGCTATGCAGATGATACTCAGTTATACATGCCAATAACTGCTGGTAATCTCATTCACATAAAATCCTTAGAAGATTGCCTTGCAGCAGTGACAAGTTGGATGTCTAGAAACTTCCTACTTTTAAACTCTGATAAGACTGAAATGATGGTTCTTGGTCCAGTGAGACATCGGCATAAATTTGACCAGTTAACGCTCAGCCTCGGCTCATGTGTCATACGTCACACTGACAAAGTGAGGAACCTTGGGGTAATTTTTGATCCTTTGTTGTCCTTTGGCCTCCACATTAGAAATATTACTAGGACTGCTTTCTTCCACCTGCGAAATATAGCGAAGATTCGTCCCATCCTGTCTATGGCTGATGCTGAGACCCTGATCCATGCATTTATCTCTTCCAGATTGGACTACTGCAATGTTCTATTTTCTGGTTTACTGCAGTCTAGCATTAGGGGTCTCCAATTGGTTCAAAATGCTGCAGCCAGATTTTTTGACATGAAGCAGAAAGTACGACCACATTACACCCATTTTGGCATCCCTTCACTGGCTTCCTGTCCCAGTGAGATCAGATTTTAAGGTTCTGCTACTACCCTATAAAATTATTCATCGACTGGCATCCTCCTACCTAGCTGACCTAATTAAACCTTACATACCGACCCGGGCTTTACGTTCTCAGGGTGCAGGACTACTTTGTGTCCCTAAGGTGAATAAGAAGTCTGCGGGTCAGAGCTTTCTCTTATCGTGCCCCTGTTCTGTGGAATGATCTCCCTGCGTCAATAAAACAGTCAGATTCTGTGGAGACTTTCAAGTCCAGACTTAAGACGCACTTATTTTCCCTTTCATATGGCTAGCATACTGGTACAGTTTTGTTTTATGCTTTTTACTCTTTTAATTCATTTTATTAGGATTGGAGCGGGCCGTGGCCTCAACTTTACCTAAATTCTGGGTCTTTTAGTGAAGTTTAGGGCTAGTGGCCAGCGATCACCTTAGTATTTCTCTGTTTTTCTTGTTGTTTAATGCTGACAAATTATACAGTATTTCTTGTCTTTCTGATGCCTGATTCTGCTTTTTCTCTGTTTAAGGTGCAGCTCCATCCAGAGATGGGAGTTGTGTTCGTGCTGGCGATCCTCCTGTCCTGTGCGCCAATAGCATTTCTTGTATATTCGTCTGTGAATTGTTCTGTAATTTGTTTTGTAGCATGGCCGAAGTAGAGGGTCACCCCTTTGAGTCTGGTCTGCTTGAGGTTTCTTCCTCAGAGGGAGTTTTTCCTTACCACTGTTGCTCTGGGGGTTGGTAAGGTTAGACCTTACCTGTGTGAAGCGCTTTGAGGCAACTCTGTTGTGATTTGGCGCTATATAAATGAAAATAAATTGAAAATGAACAAGCGAAGCTCTTCAGCATCTCACCATGTCATTGAGGTCCTTCAGACTTTTTTCAGTAAATGCTTCTGGAGAGCATGGCTAAAAATCTTCAGCTTCTGGGGCCCTCCCCCCTCAGACCCCCCAACTATGGTCCTCTTAACCCCCTGCCACTTTAAGCATTTTCTTTATTTGAAATCTCACATGCCTGGAAAAAGTCCTCACTATCTCATTTAGGTCTATCACACTTTATTCTCAGTAAAATATGCTAGGAGCATAATCATGGTAAGTCTTCTGCTTCTGGGGGGCTTCCCACACCAGACACCCTAACTACTGCCATTTTAAGCATTTCCTTTATTTGCATCTTACATGTCTGGAAAAGAGTCCTCAACAGCTAACGTTAGCTTATCTAGCCGGCCTTAGCAACATTCATCGTAGCTTGCAAAATAGTTGGTTCCTTTGTGTTTGATAACAATCTCCTGTGATGTCTTATCCTTCTTATGTCTTCTTACTTATTATATTATATATACCTTTTTCTTGAGCTGCTTTGGTGGGTAGGGAGAGTTCCCATGGAATAAAAAAGCTTTTTAACCTACCATCCCTGGTTCTCAAGACCAGGTACCTAAGTGGCTCTACTCTCCTATTTTACTCTTCCTTTTTAGATATTTAGATATACCTTTGTATACTGGCATAGTTCCACCTTTGATTTTGAATATAAGATATACCTTACTGAATTTTCATGTAATTTAGGTCCTTCAAACTTTTTTGCAGTAAATGCTTCTGAGGAGCAACTGCAGCCCTCTTAACCTCCTGCCACTTTAAGCATTTTGTTTATGTTGATGTAAATTCAGATTGTAAGTTTTCAGCTACTTCACAGTAGAGCTGCACAATATGGCCAAATTACCTGAACTTTCAGTTTTTCTTTTTAAGAAAAACCCCCAGGAAGCTGTATTTTATATTTTTAATTAAATTTATACCAAGTTGTAAAGATTAGCTATCAATTTGAGTTTAATGAAGATAATTTTAGAGATTAGAAAATGGCTGTTTACTCACTAATATAATTAGGAGTCTGTGGATCAGACGATGTGTTCAAATCTGAAACTGGCTCAAACGTTTTTCTTCTTCTACTATGGTGGATTAGAACTTTTTGTGGAACACAGCACCAACTACTGTACAGCATGGACCTAGCAGTCAATATGTCTCACCAATTTCAAAATGGCTCTTTTCAACCAGATGTATGGTGCCGTGACATGTCAATCATCTGGGTGATCCATTCTGGATCAAGTTTCACTTTAAACAGGCTTTGAAGGATTACATCAAAACTACTTCACGGATTCTCAACAAATTTGCACCAGAGAGAGACATTGGGAATTCAGCCTATTGAGATATCCCATAATCCCTTGCACGCCAGAGAGTCACTGTAGTCTAAACAGAGAAACCACATGACAACAATTGCAAATGAACATTATCCTACCAAAATGTAATTTTTTTTATGCTTTTCATCACGTTAATAAGAGACTGCATGCATGAGACCCTGAAAACTTGCTAAAACAAATTTTCCAAAAATTCCGTGTCTGCTGTGTTTAACCTGCGTGGAATTTAATAAATGCAAACTGAATTTCAGACTCTGGAACAAACTGGACAAACAGTGCTGTAAAGGACAATAAGCAGGACGTTAAAGAGCAAACTTTACTTTCCCGCAGAACGATATCAACAGGAAGCGATCGCGGCTCACAGCGATTCCCAATGAAAATAACTGAGGAACAAGCTGAGCTTCTTGCATGTTTACATACAGTGAGGAAAATAAGTATTTGAACACCCTGCGATTTTGCAAGTTCTCCCACTTAGAAATCATGGAGGGGTCTGAAATTTTCATCTTAGGTGCATGTCCACTGTGAGAGACATAATATATATAAAAAAAAAAAAACATCCGGAAATCACAATGTATGATTTTTTTAATAATTCATTTGTATGTTACTGCTGCAAATAAGTATTTGAACACCTGTGAAAATCAATGTTAATATTTGGTACAGTAGCCTTTGTTTGCAATTACAGATGTCAAACGTTTCCTGTAGTTTTTCACCAGGTTTGCACACACTGCAGCAGGGATTTTGGTCCACTCCACCATACAGATCTTCTCCAAATCTTTCAGGTTTGGAGTTTCAGCTCCCTCCAAAGATTTTCTATTGAGTTCAGGTCTTGGAAACTGACCAGGCCACTCCAGGACCTTGACATGCTTCTTACGGAGCCCCTCCTTAGTTGCCCTGGCTGTGTGTTTGGGGTCATTGTCATGCTGGAAGACCCAGCCATGACCCATCTTCAATGCTCTTACTGAGAGGAGCACCCACAGAGTATGATGTTTCCACCCCCATGCTTCACGGTTGGGATGGTTTTCTTGGGGTTGTTCTCAGCCTCTAAACATGGTTGATTCCGAAAAGCTCTACGTATTCTGGTCTCATCTGACCACATGACCTTTTCCCATGCCTCCTCTGGATCATCCAGATGGTCACTGGTGAACTTCAAACGGGCCTGGACATGTGCTGGCTTGAGCAGGGGGACCTTATCGCCCTGCAGGATTTTAAACCATGGCAGCATCATGTTACTAATGTAATCTTTGTGACTGTGGTCCCAGCTCTCTTCTGGTCATTGACCAGGTCCTCCTGTGTGGTTCTGAGCTTTCTCAGAATCATCTTTACCCCACAAAGTGAGATCTTGCATGGAATCCCAGACCGAGGGAGATTGACAATCATCTTGTGTTTCTAACATTTTCTAATAAATAATCATAACAGTTGTCTTCTCACCAAGCTGCTTGCCTGTTGTCCTGTAGTCCATCCCAGCCTTGTGCAGGTCTACAGTTTTGTTCCTGGTGTCCTTAGACAGCTCTTTGGTCTTGGCTATGGTGGACAGGTTGGAGTGTGATTGATTGAGTGTGTGAACAGGTGTCTTTTATACAGGTAACACGTTCAAACAAGTGCAATTAATACAGGTAAGAGTGCAGAATAAGCGGGCTTCTTAAAGAAAAATTAACAGGTCTGTGAGAGCCAGAATTCTTGCTGGTTGGTAGGGGTTCAAATACTTATTTGCAGCAGTAACATACAAATGAATTATTAAAAAAAATCATACATTGTGATTTCCGGATGTTTTTTTAATATATATATTATGTCTCTCACAGTGGACATGCACCAAAGATGAAAATTTCAGACCCCTCCATGATTTCTAAGTGGGAGAACTTGCAAAACCGCAGGGTGTTCAAATATTTATTTTCCTCACTGTAAAACAAACACAATAGCAATGTCTAAAAACCCAGATAATATATTTACAAGAGTTATAGGCACAATATACAAAGAGTTTTATGTTGTGATGTTAATGCTGTTGTCCGTGTGCAGCAGTTAAAGTGCAGCCTGATCAGAGCGTCTCAATGTTACTGACATCTCGCAGTGCGGCGACCTCTTGAAGTTTTGTGAGATTTTGCGGGATTTGAAACCTCAAAAGGGTGAATGGAAGACTCCAATAAATTTTGGAGTTGGAGTCTTCCATACTCAGATCCAGATTGGCAGACGTCAGAAATCTCACATTGATCATGTTTTATTATTATTATAAAAATATTGAATGAATAATAAATGTTTGAGTGCAATGGTAAGAAAATTTTACGAGGTGAAGATGAATAGAACATTTCATCTTTCACCGAATGAAATATTGTTTCTATTGTGCAAATGAAAAAAAAAAAACATTCATTATTTGTTTTATATAACACCTACCTAGAAAAGGGATTTACATTTTGGTGTGTGTCACTGGTCCTTTGAGGTCAAGAGGTTCCAGCAGGTGATTTCACTGATGAACTCATCCCATCTGTTCAAAGTAATCAGTGAAATCATCTGCTGGAGTCAGTGGCTGCAAACAAAACCTGCACCCTCTTGGCCCTTTCTGGAATATTTTGGACACCACTGCCTTACAGCGTACTGGATTTGTTTGTTTTTTTGTGTTAGAAGAATGAGCACTGTCAATAAGCTTGTTCAAAATGTTGTCTGTCACCAAAACAAACCCCCGCCATGTTTGTTTATAAACTAAGCGCTGTTGCCATGTTTTTGCATTAAGGAGGTGTAATGGTACAAAACGTATGGAATCAAAATTGCACAGTAAATGGAACGAAAATTGCAAATGGGATGATTGATTAATACTACGTGTCATACAAACCACCAATCAAATGACAAGGATCTATTTAGGCATTATATAATATTCATTAACAGTTGCTGGTATGATTTCCAAATATTTCAATAACGACATCAGCAAACATGTTTGAAAATGCATACTTCAAACCAAAATGTACCAAAAACATCTCCAGACGGGAGTTACATATTAAATATTTTGAATATGAACAAATGCTTTCTGCGAGGATGCACCCCGTAGAACTCTCCATGTCCACCCCTCAACCCCCCCCCCCCCCCCCCCCCATGCTGACACAACTTTCACTCTGAACACTGCCTGTTCTCAGAGTCTCACTTATATTTATGAGCAGCAAAGGTAAACTGAACATGTTTGTTTGGTCCAGTGCAAGCAGTATTGCAATGTGTCCTGGTCAGGGATGCATTCTGTCCTCAAAGTGTGACTGCAGTAAAAGTGATGCTTGCCTGATGAACCCATACAGATTCCAATACAATTCTGCACAGCCTCATTCACTTACACAGGTGCAGTGTACGAGTATTCCATTCCGTTTTATATCCTAGCAGATATAAAACGGCAGCTTTTAAAATGGTCATATTATACAGCTTTCCAGCTTGGTAATATCCAGTGGTGGGCACAGCTAACCAAAAAGTTAGCTTTGATAACAGTTAATCAGCTAACTGAAAAGTTATCTTTTATGTGAAGCTAAACCGATAAACCACCCAAAAAAATTATCAGAAGCTACAGCTAACCGATAACTGATTTCAGTGTTGTCTCCGGTACACTTGCAACTACTAACAAGCTGATTTTGAGTTTTAACACTACAATCGCTTCTGGTAGCGCCAAAGGCAACCACAAAACCAAACAATGAGTCAGCACTTCTGTCTTTGTGCGCCCTGCCCACTGCTGGAAGTCCCTGTTTACTACATATCTTGCAGCAGTGAAGCAGTTGAGAGGAACTAAGCTCAACTCTACACACACACAAAAAATACGTCATTATTCCATAACAGCATATAGCAGTGTCGCCGTGAGGCAGCGGTCTTGGAAAATAAAGCAGTTTTGACTCATGGTTTTGATTTATAAATCAAATTAATCTGGATAGAATAACTCAATGTCAATTCAAACATTAGCTTCGATAATTAGTGGTTAGCGGGTTAGCGGAACTGTGCCCACCACTGGTAATATCTACTAATATAAGCGACAGGTTGGTCATTGTTGGTGGTGTCCCACAGTAGCCTATGCTCAAGGTTATTCAAATGGAGCAGTATCTCCACCTGGTGGACATTTGCCATTAATGCACGGACAATAGAACTTCACCAAGAGCTCTATTGCAAGTATATCACGAGGTATCTTAAAACAGACTACTGAGCTTGGCAAATCTGGAAGGAGAAACCAGTTAATAGAATTACTACCACTCATCTCATCTTTTGGGATATTAAATGATGCATTCAAAGTACGATGATAAAATTCTGCAAAAAGTAAAGCATATGCAAAATGTGACATCTCTCAGTAACTGGAATGTTTTTCTAGAGATATATAATTGCTTAGGGCCCCTTCACACATACTACAAATCAGGACGAATCAGGGCAGAACACCTCGTATGAGCAAACCACGAAAACATCGAGCTGACGGGCAGGCGTGAACAATCCCGCTGCGACGGTTTTGTGCACGCAACGATGATGTGCACGACTGTGCGCAAAACCGTCACAGCAGGAACACAATGCGAGCAGCTGGAGCATGTGTAACCACATTGCGCAGCTGCTATGAAAAAAAAAAAAAGATTCCACCCACAGGATTCGTACCTACAATTTACAAAAGCTCTTGATTGCCAGCTAGAAACTTTACCACTGCGCAGTGGTGGGCAGAGCTAACCAAAAAGTTAGCTTTGATAACTGCTTTTTAGTTAGCTTTTTTTCAGCTAACTGAAAAGTTAGTGTTAGTTTGGTGGTTTATCAGTTTTAATAATGCTAAACCAATAAACCACTAAAAAATTTAGCAGAAGCTACAGCTAACCGATAACTTTCAGTATTGTCTCCAGTACACTCAGCTACTGACAGGCCGGTTTAGAGTTTAAACACCGGCAATGCTTCTGATTAGAATCATAGACGATCACAAACCCAACACAACCAACGAGGCAGCCCTTCAATCTTTGTGCGCCCTGTACACTGCTGTGAGGAACAGTCATTTCCATTTCCGGTTGCACAAAACAATCGCAGCAGGATCGTTCACGCCTGCCCGTCGGCTCAATGTTTTCGTGGTTCGCTCATACAAGCTGTTCTGCCGTGATTCGCCCTGATTTGTACTTATTTGTACTATGTGTGAAGGGGCCCTAAGCAATGATAGATCTCTAGAAAAACATTCCAGTTACTGAGACATGTCACATTTTGCATATGCTTTGCTTTTTGCAGAATTTCATCACTGTACTTTGAATGCATTATTTAATATCCCAAAAGATGAGTTGAGCCTCAATTTCAATTCAATTTATTCACTTTATATAGCGCCAAACAAAATTCAGAAAACAAAATAAAATGATTTAAAGATTAAAAAGCATAGTAAAAGAGTAAAAAAAAGTACAAAGCATAGTAACGTAATATGCCATCCAGCAGATGCATCTACTGGATGGCAGTGTGAATGACGCCCGGTTATATCAGACTGTTGTTGCTGCCTGGCTGAACCACAACTTAACAAACAGAATTTTCAGTTTTGCAAATGCCTTTTTTTAACAAATGAAAAATGACATTTTATGAATACACGTTGTGTATTGGTTTCTACATATAATGAAATCAACCCATCACTGATTGCAGACTCAGTTTACCCATAATGCAGTTTGGCATCTGTGTGCATTCATGTTTAAAAGTTCAGAATTAGTGAATTATTTTAAAATGAAAAGATGTTACATTTTCACTTTGTACAAATGACAGACTTGACATTAATGTAGTTAAACTATCCAGATTAATTTGGTTTATAAGTCAAAACCATAAGTCAAACCTGCTTTCCTTTTGAGGACTTCGGCCTCACGGCTGGACCGCGGTATGCTGTGGTAGAGTTGTGCTCAGCTTCTCTTAGCTGTCTCACTACTGCAAAATACATGGCAGACAGGAGCCAACAGGGTTTATAAATCTTTTTCACCATTACTAACTATGTAAAAAAACGTTAGCAGTCTAAAAGTTATCAGAACTAAATTTATTGGAAGTTAATTGGTCCGCTGATGGATTTTGAAGTTAGCATTGGCGTTTTATATCTGCTAGAACTATCAGTATAGTGTTTCAGTTTAAAGAGACACCAGACTCAACTGTTAAAGCTTTTTGATTTAAAATCCATGTACAGAGACAGAAAAATGCACAACCACAGATAGGCTTGGGGAAGATTCAGAAGCTGGGGTGGTTGTAGGTAAAGTGCCAATGCAACAGACTGAGCTGTGAGTGAGAGGTTTTTCTTAAGTTTAACACACACACGTGGGGTTGTGAATGGAATACGAGGGCTGTCAATAAAGTATAGGTCCTTTTTTATTTTTTTCAAAAACTATATGGATTTCATTCATATGTTTTTACGTCAGACATGCTTGAACCCTCGTGCGCATGCGTGAGTTTTTCCACGCCTGTCGGTGACGTCATTCGCCTGTGAGCACGCCTTGGGAAGGAGTGGACCCGCCCCCTCGTCGGATTTTCATTGTCTGGAAATGGCGGAATCGCTTCCAAAGCGAATCGGTCGTGACGCCATGACAAAATCTCTTGTTAAAAGTGAAATCTGCCGGAAAATGGCTGATGTCCTGCTCTTGTGATAACCAGAGAAAGAGCACACGACGGTCTCGTATCCACAGAGCCATCCGTTTAGAAATGGTCCGGTGGCTTGTGCCGCGTCGTCGCAGCTCGGAGCACGACACGCCGAGCGTCCTTAAAGGGGTCCTTAAAGCTGTAGTAACAGACCTTATTCTCTGTGAAGCTCGTAAAATTTTCACCGAAAGCCAGATAAATTTTTCGAATGGTTTCCAGGTGCCAGTCTCTAACAGCTTATGGAAAAAGTCCTTTTCATTCCGCCATTTCCAGACAATAAAAATCCGACGAGGGGGCGGGACCACTCCTTCCCAAGGCGTGCTCACAGGCGAATGACGTCACTGACAGGCGTGGAAAAACTCACGCATGCGCACGAGGGTTCAAGCATATCTGACGTAAAAACATATGAATGAAATCCATATAGTTTTAGAAAAAATAAAAAGGACCGTTACTTTATTGACAGACCTCGTACAAGTATGAGCCATTTGTTCCTCTGTAGATGACCCATAGTCACAGACGTACAGTCATAAAATGACATGAATGAGAAGCAGGGCACTCTTATCATGTCCACATCTGCAGAACCTGGTGTGTCCAGCCAGCCCCTTGCGCATGTCCGGCCCGACACACGTCTTGTGAACAGCGCGCTGCAGGACAGACACCGCATCATGTGGAAAAAGAGCTCACGTGGGTGACGTGCTACGCGTTACGTGGCATAGAGACGATCAGCCTGTGGGACACCTGAGGTGCAGTGAAAGCTCAGGTTGGTTTCATAGTGGCCTTCAGCTCATCTGTACAGTTGGGTCTGGTGTCTCTGATCTTCCCCTTAGTAATATCCAATCTATAGTGTCATATCAGGGAAGTAGGTGAGCCAGTCAAGGACAGTAATAGCCAGCAAAGCAGTTACTAGTAACTCCTGGTTCAGAAGTGGCTTGACACTAGGAATGCGACACTTGCAGCCTATACCTGGACACGTCTGTGCGTGGTAGGTCTTGATACACTGACTTCAGCCTCAGTCCACTGCTTGTGAAGCTCCAGCAAGTCCTTGAATCCACTTTGCTTGACAGTCTTCTCAAGGCTGCAGTCATCCCTGTTGCTTGTGCATCTCTTCCACACTTTTCCCTTACTCTCAACTTTGATGAATATGCTTTGATACGGTACTCTGAGAACAGTCAGCCCTTTCAGCAATGAGCATCTGTGGCTTACCATCATTGTGGAGGGTATCAATGAGTGTCTTCTGGACAACTGTCAAGTCTGCAGTCTTCCCCATGATTGTGTTTCTGTGTACTAAACCAGACTGAGAAATTCATGATATTTATACTGCATTAACTGAGTTACTCAGATTGGAAACTAAATATTCAAATATTTTGAGATACTTTTTATATTTTCTGAATTGTGGGCTGTAATGATCAAAATTAAAATGAAATTTAAAAAATGCTTGAAACATTTTAGTTTATATGTAATAAGTCTAGAATATATGTATCATTTTAACTTCATGAAAAGACTAACAAATATTAAACTTTTCACTGTATTATTTTTTTCGTGACGCACCTGTAATAAAAGTGAGTGAGTAGTAAGGATACAATTCAGCTGTACTGCCCACGTATGCAATGAAAATTTCAGTATTGCGACAGACATTTTGTAAACAGTTCCTGATGTACATTTGTACAATCACAGCCTCTTGGATGCCTTTGACATTTTCACGTATATCCGCCATTTTCTTCTCAATGTTCCCTGGAAGTTCTTGTTAGGTTACGAGGCTTCAGCTGCCTCATGGGATAATAATGCTCAACTTCTACTAAATGCATACCGAGTATTCAGATACCCTTGCTTATGATCTACTGTTTTCTGCCTATATACTATACTATATAATAAGCTAGTATAAGTATTCTGATCGTCTCAGCAGTAATCCATTATCACAATTAAGATACGGAAGTGTAGATGCAACACTGATGCAGATGTATCTGTGAGAAATCTACATTACAACATGTGCTTGGAAAAACAGACAGATGAAAAAGAATCATCTGACCATTTTTGTTTACTATCACCGAATACCTGTAAATAAATTGAAATGACAGTTAATGTTAAACACATTAAAGAAAAACCATGACATCATAATGTTCTGCTAAGTGTAAACATCAAAATAGTCAGGTCAATAAAAAGAGACACTATTTTTTTTTTTTTTTTGTATTTGTGCCTCTATATGCCACTACAGTGGAGTTGATTTTCAGAGCCCATAAGTAATTGAATCAAATTGTAAAGATTAATTTAAATACAAATATCATTTTTACAGCCGGTTTTCTTTAGACAAGTCAGGAGTGGATACATGGACATTTCCAAATCAATGAATATGTCTTGGACTTATTTTACATGAGTCATTACCAAATGCAAACAGTGCATTTGTCTGTGTATAACTGATCCGAACAGATTTCAGAAGAGATTAGTACCTGGCTGGGAGACTGCTTGGGAACACCAAGGGCTCAGTTTGTATTTGCAGAACTGGAACTGTGTCAGAAAGGACATCCAGTGTAAAAACTGTGCCAAATCCCAATGCAGATCTACACAGCTCTGCTGTGGCAAACCTGAAAGACAAAGAGTAACATTAGCAAATACTTGATTGGGGTAAATACTAACTCAGCAAGTCACTATAGAATGATGCTTTTTCACAGCGACAGGTGTGAAGAGTGGGATAGCACATGGAAGTGTCTCAGGTCCACTCTTGTTTGTGGAGTTTCTTGATGACTGCCAGCAGTCGTTCACTCTCATATAGAAATATTTGCAGATTACACTAAGATATCCCCTGCCATCCAGGACAAAAAAGATGCAAGCAATCTCCAAGCTGATCTGGACCAACTGGACAAGTAGAACAGGAAATGGCAACTACGCTTCAACACTGGTAAATGCAAAGGTTTACATTTGGGTGCAAGAAAGACAACCTGATTAAAAGACAGTGAAGGACCAACAGTACTACTGGATGAGACATACCTGGAGAAAAACCTAGAAATCCTGATGGGCCCATGCTATCTTTCAGACACAAATTAGAAAAGCAAATAGAACTCTTGGTGTGATACGCAAGACTTATAGCCATTTAGACAGTGACATTATATTGTCTTTATTTTTGCACTAGTGAGACCCAGACTTGGATATGGACAATTAACATCTGTCTCTCTCCAAAACTGTCATTGTTGGTCATGTTGTGCTGCAAGTGGTGCAGAGGACACTCTGGAAAAAAAAAAAGACTGCATCGTAGTGTAACATGAGTTACTTTAGATAGATACCAGTACACTCATAGCTTCTGTTTGTATAATACGAGGTATCTTATAAAACTAACCGGCAGTTTTATAAAAAAAACAAAACTATATGGATTTGAATGACATGCGATTACACCAATCATGCTTGAACCCTCGTGCACATGCGTGAGTTTTTTCACTCGTCGGTGACGTCATTTCCCTGTGGGCAGACTTTGAGTGAGCACTGGTCCAGCCCTCTCAGCTAAATTCCTTTGTTTGAGACGCTGCTCGAGACGGCGCGCGTTGCTTTATCAAACTTTTTCCGGACCTGTGAGGGATATCCGAGTGGACACTATTCGAGAAATTCAGCTGGTTTTCGGTGAAAAGTTTAACGGCTGAGAGATTATGGGGTGTTTCTGTCGCTTTAAGGACTTCCCACGGAGCGGGACGTCGCGCAGCGCTCCCAGGCGACGTCGTCTGGCTGTTTCGAGCTGAAATCATCCTAATTTAAGCCTCTGTTGACCCAGGACGTCGTGAGAGAACAGAGAAGATTAGAAGAGGCCGGCATGAGGAGTTTATGTGGACATTCCACTGTTAAAGGTCATTTTGTAATGAAAGAACATGCGCGCAAATTCGCCGAGTCGTTTCCGTGACGATGCCGCAAATCTGTGTGCGCCGCGACAGGAAAAACACCTCCGTGTTGAAAACCATTTGTAAAATTCAGGCGGCTTTTGATGGCTTTCAACAAGTGAGTAACTGAGAAATTGTTTAACAGCTTGGGCATGTTCCAACTTGCCCATTAAGGTTTCCAACGGAGGTGTTTTTCCTGTCGCGACCCCCCCGCGGTCGGGTGCGGCCCGACATGCGACTCTGCCCGCATGTTCTTTCATTACAAAATGACCTTTAACAGTGGAATGTCCACATAAACTCCTCATGCCGACTTCTTCTGAAACTTCTATGTTCTCTGACGACTTACTGGGTGAACAGAGCCTGAAATGTGGAAGTTTTCAACTTGAAACAGCGAGATGACGTCGCCTCAGAGCGCAAATCGCCATCAGGCACCGTGGGCCGTCCTTAAAGCGACACTACCAGACCAAAATCTCTCATCAGCCGTTTCAATTTTCAACGAAAACCAGATGAATTTATCGAATGGTGTCCACTCAGTTGTGCCTTACAGTTTTGAGAAAATTTTTATCAAATAAAGCAGCAGTCTCTGAGCCATTCCTAAACAATGAATAAATCGACGAGAGGGTGGGCGACTCCTCACTCAAAGCCTGCCCACAGGCGAATGACGTAACCGACAAGCATGAAAAAACTCTCGTATGCCCACAAGGGTTCAAGCATGTCTGATGTAATCACACGTGACTCAAATCCATATGGTTTTTGAAAAAAAAATAAGGTCGGATACTTTTCTAATAGACCTCGTAAAATACCAGATTTATAGCATAGCCTACTAACTATATTTAATTTTACTACTAGTCTACATACTAAATTACCTATACTACATTCTTCTCCTGTGATGTCTTATCCTTCTTATGTCTTATTACTTATTATATTATATATACCTTTTCTTGAGCCACTTGGGTGAGTAGGGAGAGTTCCCATGGAATAAAAAGGCTTTTCAACCTACCATCCCTGGTTCTCAAGACCAGGCACCTAAGTGGCTCTACTCTATTTTACTCTTCCTTTTAGATATTTAGATATACCTTTGTATACTAGCATAGTTCCACCTTAGAACTGGAATATAATATATAAGATATACCTTACTGAATTTTCATGTACATGCCAGGTCACAAAGTTAGATTTACTGTCTGAGCAGAGTCTAGCAATGCTCAAACTACCAAGTTTTCTTTGTTCTATAGACATACCAGAGGCGACCTCTTTAAGATATTCAAGCATATGACATAACAGGCAAATACAGAATAGATGCAAATTACATCAAGAGAGATCTCTCCCACATTTGTACCAGAGGACACAAAGTGACATGGGACAAAGGATGACCCATGAAACAACGAAGGAGAAATTTCCTCCCCGAATGAGCACCAATACTTGTTTGGCGACCACAACATATTGTCACAGCATCCAACCTTAACTATTTCAAGGCCAGACTTGATATATATCTTGGACAATACAAATATGGCTGTCCTCATTACATAACTAATATAGTTAGAAAAGCACATATATTGATTGGCTGAATCTGCTAAGAGGCACAACTGCCTAATTATTTCCAAGCAGAAAGTAAGAAAGTAATACAAACAGTAAGGTACTGAGTGGCTTTGTAAGAAGACTAGTGAAGGAAGTCACAGTACACCACTCTGAAAGAGTTACAGGCTTCTGTGGCTGTGATTGGAGGTCCTGTGCATAGCTACCTTCAGTTAGCTATTGAATGGTTTAAAGCTCCTCACTGGATTTTATTTGTTCTCCTATCATATCATCATCCATCAATCCATCTTCCACCGCTTAATCCAATCAAGGGTCGTGGGGGGCTGGAGCCTATCCCAGCAGTCATAGGGCGTGAGGCGGGGTACACCCAGGACAGGACACCAGTCTGTCACAGGGCCACAAACAAACACAGACACACCCACACGCAGACCCAAGGACAATTTCTAAAGATTCCAATCCACCTAACCCGCATGTCTTTGGATGTGGGAGGAAACCGGAGCACCCGGAGGAAACCCACGCAAACACGGGGAGAACATGCAAACTCCACACAGAAAGGCCACGGGAATTGAACCCACGACCTTCTCGCTGTGAGGCAACAGTGCTAACCACTAACCCACCATGCCGCCCTATCATATCATCATATTTGAGCTTTTTATGATTAGGGACAAAATTAATTCAGTTACTTCAAGGCTGCATGTTCCATAGTTCTTCGCACACAAACTACGTTGGACAAACGTGTGGAAATGTAACACTACAAGAGAAAAAGAAGACACTGATTTGGTTTGGCGGCACGATGGTTAGCACTGTTGCCTCATAGCAAGAAAATCATAGGATCGCTTCCTACCTGGTCCCTTCTGTGTGGAGTTTGCATCTTCTCCCTGTGTTTGCGTGGGTTCCCTTCATGTGCTCTGCCTTTCTCCCACTTGCAAAGAGATGCAGTTTAGGTGAATTGGTGACTGAATTGACTGTAGGCGTGAATGTGTTTTTCTGTCTATATGTGGCCCTGTGATAGACTGGCATCCTGTCCAGGGTGTAATCCCACCTCACACCCTGTGACTACAAGGATAGGCTCCAGCCCCCCGTGACCCTGGACTGCAGCGAGTATAGTGAATGAATGAAATTAATTGGTTTGTCCTCCTTGATACTGTAGATGGCTGAACAGACTGAACACGTCTGCATAAACTAAATGCAGCTGCCTGTGTTTGAACTCCAGAAACGTCCTCCAAATTCCAAACTTCAGTTTGGTGTTTTGTTCAAGGGAAGTGTGGAAGGAACTGCTCACATTAGCATTTTCCCTCATGACACCTGCATTGTACTACTTTTGTCTGCTGCACCACCAGTCACAGCTTCATAGCGAAGTGAAACAGTGATAAAGACTGTTACAGAAAAACAGATCAAATGTAGGCTTGAGTCTCCAAAGTGCTTTCTGGCACCAAGTTGAAATTTCACATCTTTTTAGGAAAAGTCTAAGGTCTTGTTTACACTGCTAGTTTAACTCGGATTTATTGCAAATCTGATTCAAATCAGATCTCACTAATTTAATGTCCACATTATATATAGTAAGTGACCAGATCAGATGTGTGTGTCCACAATGACAGTCTTATCCATACTGATGGTAACAAGCTACGCCCAGAAAAACACGGACAACGGCAAACTGTGCCCATTTCTGTCCGCAATGGTTATGTGGAGCAGCACAAACTTTCTTGTAAATGCAAGGAAGGGACAGAAACTAAACAGACTGCTGAGTTGTGCCAACACGCTCAGCTGTTTTTAACTGTTTTCTTAGACTTTTTTCCAGTTATTCCAACTCCACAGGTAAAGCACCTTACTTCTGTCTCTTTCCAAAGCTAGGTCATTGTTGTAATCCTATTTGAGTGACCGAGATGTTCATGTTGAAATGGATTTGCAAAAATGCGATTTGAATCACCCTTCAAACCTCAGCTGTATATGGTTTGAATATTCTTTGGTAAAAAGGGATGTCATGTGGTTTTTCAGACTGACAAAAAAAAAAACAATCAAGCTATTTTTACGGAAGCACATTGCATTCACTAGATAAAAAAATAGACAACTTATTTTATAATTAAGAGATCTTTTCCCATAATTATGAGATCAGGAAAGGTGTGACATTGACCGCTGCTTCGCTCAGAACTGCACATGCATTTCAAATGCATGAATTTGCATCCATGAAGCATCACATATTGGTTGAACTGCTCCTGCAAAAAGAGTGACATGCAGCACGTTGTTCTGGGCTATTCACCTGAACAATCCCATCAACTTGAGGTGCCTGCACAGTGTTGATATATGTTACATAATACCATCTTCATTTTTAAGAAACATCAGAAATTCCCAGTGTCTCAAACCAAGATGACAATAATAGCAGAGTAACTGCAATAGCACGATCACTGCTCGCTGATTACCCAAGATTTACATGCAACAAGAACTTTTTCTTTTTATTACGAGATACTGATCTTGTGAATCCAGTGAATGCAATGCACTTCTGTTCAATCTGGATATGCTGAAAATCCAATTTTGAGTGGTAATGTGAACAAAGCTTAAAGCTAGAGTGCCAGGAAGCATATTGAAATTGAGACGATTGTTAGAATTTTGATGGGGACCAAAGTAATTTTGTTCGTTATTGTGAATATATAGGATTCGAAAGCCAGGACGCCATAGGGGTGACGTCACAGGTCACGTGGGGGAGGTTTCACTTCTAGCTGCAGCGACAGAAGACTGGCGATCAAACTCACGAGGATTTTGCAGCGCTGCTTTTGGACAGGTGAGTTGCCTGGTGACTGGTGTCTGATGGTGTACAGTTATGGTTATTATCTGAGTCTGTTATTATCTGATTATCTGAGTTATTAAGTGCATCTGCACAAGCGCAGAGGCATTTCTGTCTTGAATTCGTCTGCAGGTTTTGACGTTCGCTGGGGTGAAATACGCTATGGATTTCCCTCAAATTATGTATGTTCCCACAAATTAAAAATTCCCCAAAAATTTTAATGGGTTCTAAATATGATGCAGTTTATATATATTAAACTTCAGACTATATTTTATCTACTGAAGATTGCAGGTGTCCCGTCGAGATGAGGTGAACGTCGAGATGAGGTGCATCTCGCTACTGCACATGCGTACACATGCGCACATCGCTCTACCATGGACTTGAAGACGTCATCCGTCGAGATGAGGTGCCTCGCGCAACTGCACATGGGGAGATGATGCAACTCGCTTGACGTGCAACTGTTTTTTTTGTTTTTTTCCGTCAAAGTTTTTTTTTATTAATTGTATTCAGTGTATTTATAGCCTAGTAAGTAAAACATTTTCTCTATTTTACGTTAGGAGCATAAATGTATGTATATGTATATGTTGCCTGTCGAAATTAGCTAACTCCAGGTTAAAAATACTTAGCGTTTTATAGTGAGTCGATTTTATACATTACTATGTTTGGATGAACAATTTATACATTTACTTGCCCATCAAAATAAGCGAACTTTGTCAAGTAATTTTTTTCAGTACACACATATGCAGTTGCGCGAGGAACCTCATCTCGACGACGCACCTCATCTCGACAGAACACAGGCATTCTAGCTTTAAAAGAGGTTAAATCTGGCGGGGGTGGGGTGGGCTGCACCCCCGACCCCCCCATTCCACCGCCTATGGGAAGTCGGCGCTCCTATCAAACTTGTAAGAAAAAAGTAAAATTCTGTTTTCTGTTTTTTTTTTTCACTTCCAGTTTGTGGAAGTAGAAAGGGGTTTTCTTCCCCTTTAAAGCGCGGTAGGCAGCCGTAGCGGTGCAGTGTGGAGCTGTGGGCTCCGGCGGGCGGACGGAGGGGACACACGGAGGAGCTCACAGAATCATGGCGGCGCCTCTCAGACGGGACACTCTACCTGACCACTGGTCTTACGGAGTTTGTCGGGACGGCAGGGTCTTCTTTATTAAGTCAGTCGTTTGAATGAATCAGCCTTTATATATGCGTATTATTCTGAAGCGTGGTGTTTTTGCGGTTTAGTTACCGTTCAGTAACAGGTGTCTTTCTTTTTGCCAGTGATAAAACTCGCAGCACCACTTGGCTCCATCCGCGCACCGCTGAACCTGTTAACTCCGGACACATGATACGTTCAGGTACGTGTCGTATTGACTGATTTTTGGATGCTGACGGGTGTGACTTTTTTCTTTTTTTTTTTGCTGCAGTGCTCTCTTTCATTCACTGTTTTTTTTTTTTTTTATCCATTTTATAGATTTACCGCGAGGCTGGGAAGAAGGCTTCACGGACGAAGGGGCGAGCTACTTCATTAAGTAAGTGGCTTTCATGTGCTGCATTGTCTCACCGTGGGAAATGTGGGCTCCTTCTTTCATGTGCAGGGAGGCAGACTCACCGCGCACTTCTGGCGCACAACTTATTGCAGTGACCTGCTGCTGCTGCACAGACATTTAATTTTAAAGCAAATATGCCTTTAAAAAAATGCAAATATGTGTATTTAAAGCAGTAGTGGAATGTAGTGCCAAGCAAGGCAAGAGGAAAGCATTGAAATTCCCCCCTCACATTCTGCATGCAAGACCTCTGCTCTCTATTAGAAAGGTGTGCAACCTTGGTATGAATGGCACTGAGAGAGAGAGGGAGTACTGGGGACAGGAAAGGTTGCAGGAGAGGGGTGTGACCCATGGTGACAGAGGCGTTATTGAAGCATAGAGGTCAGCCTAGCCAAAGTCACGGACTAGCTAAAGAGGTCCTGTTATACACTGTTTCACAAGTTAATGTGTGTCAAGGGTGCGTTCGCACCTTTAAGTCTGGTTAAAACGGACACTGGTTTGTTTTCCCTGTTGGTGTGATTCGTTTGGACAGGTGTGAACACACTCGGGTGCGGGACAAAAGAACGGGGCTGAGACGCTTAAGAGTAGGTGGTCTCTAGAGGTGGGCGGATCAATCTTAATATCGATAATATCGATACCAATGCTGGTATTGATATTGAACGATCCTTGTGTAAAAAGATCGATACTCAAGCTTTTTTCTCTCCCGCACGCAGTGACTGTTGCTCACGCAGATTCATCAAAGTCTACTCTCTGTCTGTAAGAGCAGCGCTGCGCTGTGTCACACAACACAGAGCAGCGCACCCTTGTATTGTGGTTTGTCAGCCCTCTACTTCAGGAGATTTTGTTTTAAGTTGTGTTGAGTGATATGTTTTTAAACAAAAATGTTGATTGTGATAATAAAGTATTTTGTTGTCACGCACAATGTTTGGCGAAATTCTATCCTAGGTCTTTTGGATCCTTTGGCTCTATGAAGCTTAAATATGAAAAAGTAACGGTATCGTAAAAATATCAGCGATACTGGGCCTGTATTTACTTGGTATTGAATCAGTACAAAAATTCCCGGTATCGCCCACCGCTAGTGTTCTCTGTCCGGTCCCAAATGAACTCTGCAGCTCTTCATTTGTGGTCAGAAGGCAAACCAAAATAACACAACTATCTGAACAAACCACAACCACATTTTCACCTGGCTGCTGCAGATGGATGGTTACCCCCATGGTGCGGTGGGTGGGGGGGTGATATATGCCTGAGAGGTTGTCATTCATGACCTAAGGCAGTTCTGGGATGTGTGTGTCAGCCCAGTCTCACGTTTTTTTTGTTTTTTTTTTGTGCCCCCGTCATGAAAGCGCCCCATTTTTGTGACATGTTTTTTTTAGTTTGGTATTCATAATCCTTCCCTTCTCCTAACCATAACCATAGCGTTAGTGTTTGCCCTTCCCTAACCCTAACCCCCCTAGCTCCCCCGTCACCCCTCATTTCATGTCCCATCACAAAATGAATTTGTGCCCTGTCATGAAAAATGCCCCATTTTCATGACCCCGTCACAAACCAGTAGATTAATTAGATTAATGTACTTTCTGTAATGCCGACACAAACTACCGTGAGACTGGGTTGGTGCATGGAGAAACTGGGGAGAGCTGACATTTGCTGTTTTGCAGAGGTGTAAAACTCTGGCTTCAGAAAGTAAAAACCCTCCCATGTGTTACTTCTACCTGTGCATCTAAAACAGGTGATCTCAATAATTAGCTCATTCACCTGCCTGAAGACCTGAACTAATTCTAATCAGATGGTTTATTAGGAAGATGGAACAAATATGTGGATGGACTTTTACTTTCTGAAGCTAGAGTTTTACACCTCTGCTGTTTTGATATGTTTATGTATTTTCAGTGGTGTCAAAAGTACACACATTTGTTACTTAAGTAGAAGTATAGATCCTGCGGGTTTAAAAACACTCTGGTAAAAGTTGAAGTATCAACTTGACCTCTTTACTCAAGTAAAAGTGAAAAAGTATGTGCTCGAAAACCTACTTAAAGTATAAAAGTATAAAGTAACCTTTAAAAAAAAAAGAAAAAAAAAAGGTAGATGCCACTATATGAATTGAAAGCTTAATTTAAAAACTGATTCGTTCTACATGTGGCCCAAGACCCAAAACCCAAAATTACACCACCTGCACAAAAATGTTTCAATTCTAGAAGCTCTGAAATGCAATCTGGGACTAGTCCAGACAATAACTGCAGTGTGGCAGCATCCATTTAGTGAAGGAAAAAACAAACAAGCACAACTTTCCTTATTTAAATTCTTCCAGTAGTATTCTGCTCTTACTGGGATGCAGCAGTTTTCTAGTTTGACAGATAGTTCTGGGGAAATCACTGAAGAAATTAACAAATTGAAAATATGGGTTTGACCAAAACAACTGTCATTAAATAAGACAGGGATGAAGTGGGGGTGTAAGAGTCACTAGGTGTTCACAGGAAAAACTTATTTATGTTTGTATGTATTTATGTATGGGTGATTCTTAGACTACGGGCACTTATTATGTCCTTTGATCATACTGTATGAAAAACAGAAAAAAGGGGAAATTTCACACTTTTATAGTTATCTTTACAATGAA
The DNA here is from genome assembly GCF_902500255.1 of Thalassophryne amazonica. Lineage (NCBI taxonomy): Eukaryota > Metazoa > Chordata > Actinopteri > Batrachoidiformes > Batrachoididae > Thalassophryne > Thalassophryne amazonica. Next base: position 107,087,987 of record NC_047104.1, on the reverse strand, counting down.
AGTGTGTTAAGAAATTTGTTCTAGTAGTCTGTGATGACTTTTTCACCTTTTTTCAGCATCATTATATGCAAATATTGCCGTTTTGTGCTTGTGCCACACCCAGACTTTTGCTCTTCAATGATAAAAATGAATGGTAAAAAACGTTTTTTCTAATGTTTTAAAATATCTCTGAATAAAATATCAGTACAATAATCAAAACATAATTAGGGTATTCAATGTCATACAACTGTTGTGATTTTTTTTTAAACAAAATGTAGTTGTCCCACACTATTGCGGTAATTTCCACCACAACACTGTAATGTCCCTTTAAACAGTTTGTATGAAAGATTGTTTGGGTAGTTTCTATGGAGATAAACAGTGACATCAGAGCACATGTATATAGCGCCAAATCACAACAAACAGTTGCCCCAAGGCGCTTTATATTGTAAGGCAATGGTGTGGTGGAAATTACATTTACAAGGCCAATACTGCCTGTAGTTAAAGAATCGCCCGTATGTTCATTGTTAGTTGCTTTTATATTTTCTGTTGTGTTTCAATTCAGGTTCTTTTTGCCTTTTTCTCTAAAATTGTATATAATAATCATTAGATTATTAATATATAAACAAAAATAAATTTAAGAAATATTACAATTTGAAAACAAATGCACCCAAACGTGATGACAGCTGCAATTGCTTAATGCTAAGTTTTAACATTGATAATGCCATAGACATGCTAACGCGTTAGCGTCGCTCCCGTTTTTAAGTTATAAAATACATCTATCAACTGTTTCAGAAGACCATAACAGGTTGGTTTAACATATAAAAGGTAAATAATACTCACAGAAGTATGCTCTTTAGGGTTTTAGCGGGGGAAGATTAAGCGAAAGAAAGAAAGCGAAGCAACAGGTCGAAGCATTGCTTCAGTCTGCGAACCACTGCTTCGATTGGTTCATGGTTCAAAGCAAAGCCGTGCCGCAGAAAAGTTGATTACAGGCGCACATGACGTGAAATATATATAAACATTAAACTGAAGCCAAGAGTAACGAGGCTGTTTGTTTTAAAATGTAAGGAATAGAAAGTACAGATACTTGTGTGAAAATGTAATGAGTAGAAGTCAGAAGTAGGCAGAAAAATAAGTAATGGAGTAAAGTATAGATACCTAAAAAGTGTACTTAAGTACAGTAACGAAGTATTTGTACTTCGTTACTTGACACCTCTGTGTATTTTGGATCCCCACAGCCAATGCACTAGTATGTTTTGCTATTTAACGTGCAGTACAGATATGCATGAGTGATTTTTTTTTTTTTTTTTTCCTAGATGAACTCAGTTCTTCCAACTGCATATTGTCAGCAGTGGAAGTCATCCTTGCTGAGTGGAAGGATGTTATGTCATGAGGTCACTGGATAGAGGTGTTTGGTAATGCTGATGTTTTTGCATGCAAATGAAGGTCCAAGTCCTTGGCCTAGGCCTTGCTGCTGCCTTTCTTGCTATATGGTTGTGAGACTTGGACCCTAACCAGTGACCTAAGGGCGAATACTGGATGCCTTAGGTAATAGGTGACTTTGAAGAATCCTTGGGTATTGCTGAAATGACTATGGATCAGACAGGCTGATGAGGACTAACACTTGCATTGTGAGGGGGCAGCAGCTCTGACACTTTGGCCATGTGGCTCATTTCCCTGCATGGTCCAGTGCGCAAGTGTCTGAGTGTTGAGAACCCCAGTAGTTGGAAAAGGCCAAGAGGATGTCCACATTTTGCCTGGCTGCGGCAGATAGATGGTTATTTTATTGATGTGGGAATGGACCGGTTGTCTGCCTGGGTGGTTGCCATCCAGGACCCGGGGTGGTTCTGTGGTGTTGTGGATGCAACAAAGTGCAGCACCAGTACATGCTCTCACATTTGACTTGCATATAGTGACATCCAAACCACTATAGGGTGCACACAATTATTTTTGCCTTATTTTGGTGAGATTTATAGTCCGGTTGTGTTGCGATGTAGTGTTCATAAAGGAAACATTAAAAAAAAATCCAATAAGTTTAAATCAAACTGGGCAAACTAAGTACATATCCTTCAACACAATCGCATCCTGTGGATTTTATTTCTCCTCAGGTGGCCCTCAGCAGCCATGGAGAATACTGAGCTGCTGTCAGATACGGTTTCTCGCTTCACATGGCTTTGTAAGCTTCAATATTTCCAAGTTCCACAAGTTCAGCATCTTTTTTGCCATTGTCACATTTGTATTTCTTGATGCTTTCTTTTGTCCAAAAAGTCTATAAGCTGTAAGCTTAGACACCACTAACATCAAGTGGTGCTCCTAACTGCTTCATTGTCACGTGTCCACACCACAGCTGTCTCTCCCTCGCCAAGCCTTCCTGGTCATATTCTTGCAAAATCGGATAAATGTGTGTGGCCTTCTTATAGACACATGTAAAAATAAAACAGAATTGCCAGGCGCTGAGTGAATGAGAGCGAAGCTTCGGCTGCTGGGGGAAAAACAAAACTCCACCGGATATTGACAACACATTGCATTTTGGGTTGATTTTTCCTCCATGCAATTGGAAAAATTCTGCACAGCATGCGAAAAGCCACAAACATGTAAAGCAATGCATCAAGTGATCGATATACAGAGAGCAGATGAAGAGTTTTCACCTGTTTGTAGTACAGTGACATGTTAAAAAAATAAAAAAAAATCTTGTCTTTATCTCCTCGGACTCCTGAAGCTACAGCTATTATGTAAACCCCAGAACATAAAGACAACATCTTGGACCAATAATGGAACCACATGCTGACAAATACAGTCGCAGAAAGTGAAAGTAGAATAGAAGAATCCTAGAAGAAGGTATGAAAGTACACAGCAAAATTACCAGTGTTAAATTAACACAAGAAAGTGTCCATATGTGTCCACTCTTTTCACTATTAAATCAACACTTGTGTTAACAGTGTTAAAGTTTACACTGACAAGAGTGGGCACATATGGACATGTTCCAGTGTTAATTTAACACTGGTGATTTGCTGTGTAATAATAAATTGTGAACTAAACGTAAAGTTCATACAGATACATTTATCCTTACTGTTGAGTCTGATAGTTGATTTTGTTTTTACCTATCAGGCAAAGATAACATACCCGTGTTCAGTTGCTCGAGAGTCTTGCACCAACCTTTGAAGTGTTTTGAGAGTTTCAAGATGCGGAAGTAGCAGTGAAACAAGATTAACCGATTTATGTTGAAATCGCCCCATATTATGTTAATATTACACTGAAATAGAACCCCAGATGCAGGCAGCCAGAACACAGAGGTGAGGGCAAAAACCAAGGTGCTTTAAAATTATAAAGTGACAGTGATATGACAGGGCAATCCCATCCCAATCCAGACTAACAATCCAAAGCATCAAAGACTTGGTGAGAAACTGAACAAGGGAATAACCAAAAATGATTGTCAAAAAACCCAGCGGAGTTTCAAAACACTTACAGACAGGAGCATGAGGTGAGATTGACAGGACGCAAGATGGAAACAATCGACCGGGAAATGACAAATGTACAGGTGCAAACTCAACTAATTAACAACAGGTGTAATATAAGTGAGAACGAAAAAGCCGGGACTTGAGGGAAAACAAAGGAACACACAAAGACAATGATACAAAATAAAATGGAATAACATGAGGTGAGTGTAAATAAAACTTTATCACGAGATAACAGGTAAAACGGACAACACATGGAGATAAAACCAGATCATGGCAAGAAAAACCAAAACCTAAAGTGCACAAAACAGCAACACCACACGTGGAACAACATGATAACAGATAATAAACTCAAACCAAGATTACCGACAAACTGTAACCAAATACAAACAATGAATAACAACCTCAAAGTAGAACAGAGTGAAAGCACGAAATCATATAAAGAATTGATCAAAACTTGACGAGTATACTGTTGATGGGGACACACACAAGACCTGCATACACAGGAGAGAACCATGCACACACACACACACACACACACACACAGACCAGGCACAACCATGAAAAAGGGAAACACACTACACACGCACTCATACATAAGGCACAAAAACTTAGCCCAGACCGACCCACAACAGGACACCCCTACAGCAATAATCAATGTAGTTTTAGTATCCTAGTGTTGAAAGAGATCATGCAAATCAGGGTTTGAATAACATTTACGAGTTGAACATGGGTCCGGTCCAGTGCACCAGGTTCCTTGCTGGTCCAAGTAGTCATTCTTCTTCTTCTTTGCCTTTCGGCTGTTCCCGTTAGGGGTCGCCACAGCAGATCAATCGTTTCCATCTCACCCTGTCCTCTGTATCTTCCTCTGTCACACCAACCATCTGCATGTCGTCTCTCAGCACATCCATGAACCTCCTCTTTGGTCTCCCTCTTCTCCTCCTGCCTGGTGGCTCCATCCTCAGCATCCTTCTCCCTATATACCCTGGGTCCCTCCTCTGCACATGTCCAAACCATCTCAATCTCGCCTCTCTGACTTTGTCTCCAAATCGTCCCACCTGAGCTGTCCCTCTGATATGTTCATTCCTAATTTTGTCCATTCTTGTCACTCCCAAAGAGAATCTCAACATCTTCAGCTCTGCCACCTCCAGCTCTGCCTCCTGTCTTTTTGTTAGTGCCACTGTCTCTAAACCATACAACATAGCTGGTCTCACTACTATTTTGTAAACTTTCCCCTTCACTCTTGCTGATATTCTTTGGTCACAAATCACTCCTGCCACCTTTTTCCACCCACTCCACCCTGCCTGCACTCTCTTCTTCACCTCTGTACCACACTCTCCATTACTTTGAACAGTTGACCCCAAATATTTAAACTCATCTACTTTCACCACTTCTACTCCTTGTAACTGCACTATTCCACTGGATTCCCTCTCGTTCACACACATGTACTCAGTCTTGCTTCTACTGACTTTCATTCCCCTTCTCTCCAAAGCATATCTCCACCTCTCCAGACTAGACTCAACTTGCTCTCTACTCTCACTACAGATCACAGTGTCATCTGCAAACATCATAGTCCATGGGGACTCCTGTCTGATCTCATCTGTCAACCTGTCCATCACCACTGCAAACAAGAAAGGAGTCAGAGCTGATCCTTGGTGTAATCCAGCCTCCACCTTGAATGAGTCTGTCATTCCGACTGCGCATCTCACCGCTGTCACACTATTCTTGTACATGTCCTGCACTACCCTAACATACTTCTCTGCCACTCCTCTCCTTGTCTTCCTTCCACTGTCCAGATGTCATACCCAGTACTGCCCTAGCTGTCTCCCTCACCACATCTGCAGTACTTTTCCAGTTGTCCAAAATTGCTTCCCCTCCAACTAGTGCTTCTCTCACCTCCTCGCTAAATTTCACACAACAGTCTTCCTCCTTCAGCTTCCACCATCTGATCCTTTGTTGAGCTCTCACTCTCTTCTTCTTCTTTACCTCTAAAGTCATCCTACAAACAACCATCCTATGATGTCTAGTGACACTCTCTCCTGCTACCACCTTACAGTCTGTGATTTCTTTTAGCTTGCATCTCCTATAAAGAATGTAGTCCACCTGTGTGCACCTTCCTCCACTCTTATATGTTACCCTGTGCTCCTCCCTTTTCTTAAAGTAGGTATTCACCACAGCCATTTCCATCCTTTTTGCAAAATCAACTACCATCTGTCCTTCCCCATTCCTATCCTTGATACCATATCTACCCATTACTTCCTCATCACCTCTGTTCCCTTCACCAACATGCCCATTGAAGTCTGCTCCTATCACCACTCTTTCATGCTTGGGCACACTCTCCACCACCTCATCTAACACACTTCAGAAATCTTCTTTCTCCTTCATCTCACAACCTACCTGTGGGGCATATCAATCAATCAATCAATCAATTTTTTTATATAGCGCCAAATCACAACAAACAGTTGCCCCAAGGCGCTTTATATTGTAAGGCAAGGCCATACAATAATTATGTAAAACCCCAACGGTCAAAACGACCCCCTGTGAGCAAGCACTTGGCGACAGTGGGAAGGAAAAACTCCCTTTTAACAGGAAGAAACCTCCAGCAGAACCAGGCTCAGGGGGCAGAAGACTGTTTTGGAACAGTGTTTTGAGTTTGCCATGAGTAATTTGCATTACAGATGAAAAATTATACAATCTCCATTCCCATGTCTGTCTCATATTTGGTGACACGGTGGGGATCATATTTCTCACCGTGACTTATGTGAAGTTGGACACTGCATCCAGCAGTTGGAAGACATGTCCATAGAATCCTATGTATGTGAAATAAAACTGCTTTTTAAAATTGATTTTGTGTATCAAAGTTCACAAGATTTTAATCAGTTCGTTCTCATTATATGCCATTTTAAGTTGGAGACGCAGAAGTCCATATAATTTATTGGTTTTTGAGTTATTGTTAATATGTCAGGGTATGGTACAGGTTGGAACGGTTAAGTCTGGCTTGGTTTGCATGTCCACCACGGGCAGAACCCTTTTGTCTGGTATGTGGATGGATGGATAGCTTTATTATCATTGTCATTACAACAACAAGATTGCCACACTCACATTCCACAGACAAACAGCAATTAATCCACAATTATTACTTGTTTACCGTAATAATGGCACACATCAGAATTAAGGCAACACATATACATTTTACATTGTTTATGTGCACTAAACTTGAAACAGTCCATTTTCCAAATTGAGGCAATGTGAGTGTGTGGTAGCTGCTGCAACTGGAGTCGCGGCGCCTGCCAGCTTGGGAAGAATGGGGCCTACCGTGGGGGGGGGGGGGGGGGGGGGAGCTGGAAGGAAGGTGAAATGGAAAAACTGAAGCATGCTTCAGTCCATGTGTAAGTCTATCAGTTTATTGTCTTTGTGGGTTGAGATAAGGATGGAGCCGAATAATCTCACCAAGGCCTGAATAAATTCCTCTGGAGGTAAACAGTGGGCAATTTTTCCTTGAGGGTAGATAGCCTGGAGTGTTGTAGCTGAGCAGTGAAAAACGTTTAACAGTTCCACTTGAAGAGCCAAATTATGAATTTAGAATATTTCCAATTATGAATTAAGAATATTCACGGCACATGTAAATGTTGACAAGCACGCCATGGATTGCGCATCCACTTTCATGTGGCCTCTCTCCTCCACATGGAGGCCAAACAGAGTAATTTAACATTTTTTTTAAATTTTATTATATTTTTGTCTTGGTGCCTCATGGGATTTATTTATGTGTAGAATGCTAAACTGACTAAACCAAGTGAACTACAAAAACACAAATTAATAACACTGGCAACACTGTTAAACAAACACAATAAAGCAATAACACAAACAACACTGTTAAACGAACATGAACCGCAATAACAACATTTAAAGCCCCAAAACACCAAACTCTCATGGTGCATTGCAACACAATGCCCATTGTTTACTAGTTAGCTAAAATTGCTAATTTCTTTAAAAATATTAGTCTGGAGAGATCTGAAAATGGCTGTGCACAGACACTCCAACCAATTGATGGTTCTTGAGAGGTGCTGCAAAGAGAAACTGCCCAAAGATAGGTGCACCAAGCTTGTGGCATCATATTCAAGAAGGCTTGAGGCTGTAATTGCTGCCAAAGATGCATCAAAAAAGCATTGAGGAAAGGTTGTGAATACTTATGTTCATGTGGTTTCTTAGTTTTTTTTATTTTTATTAAATTTGCAAAAAAAAACTTTCATGTTGTCATTATGGGGTGTTGTGAGTAGAATTGGGAGAGAAAAACTTAATTTACTCCATTTTGGAATAAGGCTGTAACAACAAAATGTGGAAAAAGTGAAGTACTATGAATACATTCCAGATGCACTATATTTACTGCATTGTTAATTTTTCTTTCTAATTCAGTTTCATAGTCCTATGATGTGCAAACATAATCCCTGTGTGTGGAGTGCATATACATCATTAATTCACCATGTGAAACTTTCCGACTACTACATTCTTTAAATACCACAAATACACTGAACTCAAGAGCAGGTTTTTGCTTGTCTTTAGTGGAATCACTTTCTGTTTCCAGACGATATCAGTTCTAGCAGGGGCCTTGACCCACTGGCGCACAAGCTGTCACTCAAAATAACCACACCCCTAATTATTCATGTTCGATTGTTAATTGTCTGCCTACATGAACAAAATATGAAATTGCAGACAAACACATCCACGTGTTCTGTGGATAGTAACAATAAACACACTTAAAAGAAAAATTAAATTCTTCACTGTTCATTCACTGCAAACTGGGTGTTGAAAAAGTAGATGTACGTTTCTCTGCACTGCCATGCTCTCCTCTCCTGCAGCAGACACAGGATCAGCTGATCAGCCATGGCAGAGTATGCTTAGATCAGTCAGATGCATTTGGGGATTACACACGCACAGATCCAAGACCTGAGGCAACAGAACAATTCGTCACTCTGACACTCCCCCGCACCTTGGCTGGTCTAAGAGAAAAAAATTTAACCTTTGACTCATCCCTGGACTCATAAATGTTGGAAAATTCCCGAGCTAGTGATTTAGACGATAGAAAGTTAAAAAGTTGATTTGACAATGGTTACCTAGAAGGGCACTAAATAACACGTTCCTCTGCCAAGAATGCCTTAACCACTACCCCACGTAATTTTTTTGAAATTCAGTTAAGTGCTGGTGTTAGTGTTTCCTTTTTTACTGTGCACTTTGAGACCTGGACGTTAACCAGCTTCCTAACAAGACAGACTAGATATTATAGCTAACAAGGCGACTTCTTATTTTATGATGACACAAAAATATTTTTTGGGAAAAACGCCTCAGAATCTATATACAAGGTCTGTGAGAAAACTATCTGACCTTTTTATTTTTTTCAAAAACTATATGATTTGAATCATGTGCGCTTGCATCAGACAAGCTTGAACCTCGTGCGCATGCGTGAGTTTTTTCATGCCTGTCAGTTGCGTCATTCGCCTGTGGGCAGGCTTTGAGTGAGCACTGGTCCACCCCCCTCGTCGGATTTTCATTGTCAGGGAAATGGCAGAGTGACTGCCGCTTTGCTCCATGAAATTTTTTTCAGAAACTGTTAGAGACAGCCAGTTGGAAACCATTCAAAGATTCAGATGGATTTCGGTGGAGATTCTGTCAGCGTCACACGGATTAAGGAGTGTTAAAACCTTTTTAAAGACGGCCCACAGTGGCGGAGGGCGCGCAGCGCACCAAGCGGCCATCGACAGGCTGGAACGACTAGATCATTTCTAAACTGAACGCTGTGTTGATCCAGGACATCGTGTGACTACCACAGAAATGGCAAGAGAGCTGGACATAGCACTTTTGCGGCACATTCCACTGTTACAGGAGATTTTGTAATGAAAGAAGTGCAGAGGATTTCGCGCGTCGGCAACCTCCGTATTGGAAACCATTCGTAAGATTCAGACAGCTTTCTTTGGCTTTTCAGTCGAGTGAGTATCCGAGAAATTGTTTAACAGCTGGGCATGTTCCAACTTGTCCTGTGAGACTTCCAGCACGGAGGTGTTGTTTGTCCCACGCCATGAGCGGCTGCGTCTCGACACGCGAATCTGTCCGCATGTCTTTCATTACAAAATCTCCTTTAACAGTGGAATGTGCTGATCCCGACCTCTTCTGAAACTTCTATGCTAGTCACACGACGTCCTGCATCAACAGAGCCTTAAATTTGGAAGTGATCTGCTCGTTCCAGCCTGTCAATGGCTGCTCGGGGCCCGGTGCGCCCTCCGCCACCGTGGGCCGTTTTTAATCCAGTTTTAATGGTCCTTAATCCGTGTGATACCGATAGAATCTTCACCGAAAGCCATCTGAATCTTCCAAATGGTTTCCATCTGGCTGTCTGGCAGAGTTTCTGAAACAATTTCCATGGAACAAAGCGGCAGTCACTCCGCCATTCCTAAACAATAAAAATCTGACAAGGGGGGTGGACCAGTGCTCACTCAAAGCCTGCTCACAGGCGAATGACGCAACCGACAAAAAACTCACGCATGCGCACGAAGGTTCAAGCTTGTCTGATGCGCACATGATTCAAATCCATATAGTTTTTGAAAAAATAAAAAGGTCGGATACGTTTCTCACAGACCTCGTACAGTAATAATAGCCAAGTGGCCTCTGTGTACGTGCATGAGTATGGCTTCGATCACGCAAAAACCGGGGACAGCTGGCATTTTCCATTTGGTATGCATATGTATTTTGGGTCAAGGATGAATGCTGCGACAATAGAAAGTTGGTAGGACTAATATTTTTGGAGAAATCAGCAATTTTAGCTAACCAGTAAACAATGGACATTGTGCTGCAATGCACCATGTGAGTTTGGGGTTTTAAATGTTGTTATTGTGGTTCATGTTAGTTTAACAGTGTTGTTAGTGTTATTGATTTATTGTGTTTTTGTAGTCCAATTGGTTTTATCACTTTAGTTAAGTGTTATGTTGTTGTCACCATGAGTCTAAAGAGTATTGCTTTTGATGTCTTCTGCCACCATCTCTGGTTGTGCGTGTGTAAAAATGAAAAGCGCATGGTTGCAGCAGAATGCAGATAAAACAAAAAGCTCTGTGTGCATGTAACTGGTGACAGCTGATATTTGCCGTTTGGTGTGCTTAGGTATTTTGGGTCAAGGATGAATGGTGCCAAAACGGAATGTTGGAAGGACCAATATTTTTGGAGAAATTAGAAATTATATCTAAATCAAATGAAATCAATTTTATTTATATAGCGCCAAATCACAACAAACAGTTGCCCCAAGGCGCTTTATATTGTAAGGCAAAGCCATACAATAATTACGGAAAAACACCAACAGTCAAAACGACCCCCTGTGAGCATGCACTTGGCGACAGTGGGAAGAAACCTCCAGCAGAACCAGGCTCAGGGAGGGGCAGTCTTCTGCTGGGACTGGTTGGGGCTGAGAGAGAGAACCAGGAAAAAGACATGCTGTGGAGGGGAGCAGAAATCAATCACTAATGATTAAATGCAGAGTGGTGCATACAGAGCAAAAAGAGAAAGAAACACTCAGTGCATCATGGGAACCCCCAGCAGTCTAAGTCTATAGCAGCATAACTAAGGGATGGTTCAGGGTCACCTGATGCAGCCCTAACTATAAGCTTTAGCAAAAAGGAAAGTTTTAAGTCTAATCTTAAAAGTAGAGAGGGTGTCTGTCTCCCTGATCCGAATTGGGAGCTGGTTCCAGAGGAGAGGAGCCTGAAAGCTGAAGGCTCTGCCTCCCATTCTATTCTTACAAACCCTAGGAACTACAAGTAAGCCTGCAGTCTGAGAGCGAAGCGCTCTATTGGGGTGATATGGTACTGTGAGGTCCCTAAGATAAGATGGGACCTGATTATTCAAAACCTTATAAGAAGAAGAATTTTAAATTCTATTCTAGAATTAACAGGAAGCCAATGAAGAGAGGCCAATATGGGTGAGATATGCTCTCCTTCTAGTCCCCATCAGTACTCTAGCTGCAGCATTTTGAATTAACTGAAGGCTTTCCAGGAAACATTTAGGACAACCTGATAATAATGAATTACAATAGTCCAACCTAGAGGAAATAAATGCATGAATTAGTTTTTCAGCATCACTCTGAGACAAGACCTTTCTAATTTTAGAGATATTGCGCAAATGCAAAAAAGCAGTCCTACATATTTGTTTAATATGAGCATTGAATGACATATCCTGATCAAAAATGACTCCAAGATTTCTCACAGTATTACTAGAGGTCAGGGTAATGCCATCCAGAGTAAGGATCTGGTTAGACACCATGTTTCTAAGATTTGTGGGGCCAAGTACAATAACTTCAGTTTTATCTGAGTTTAAAAGCAGGAAATTAGAGGTCATCCATGTCTTTATGTCTGTAAGACAATCCTGCAGTTTAGCTCATTGGTGTGTGTCCTCTGGCTTCATGGATAGATAAAGCTGGGTATCATCTGCGTAACAATGAAAATTTAAGCAATACCGTCTAATAATACTGCCTAAGGGAAGCATGTATAAAGTGAATAAAATTGGTCCTAGCACAGAACCTTGTGGATATAATTAACCTTAGTCTGTGAAGAAGATTCCCCATTTACATGAACAAATTGTAATCTATTAGATAAATATGATTCAAACCACCGCAGCGCAGTGCCTTTAATACCTATGGCATGCTCTAATCTCTGTAATCAAATTTGATGGTCAACAGTATCAAAAGCAGCACTGAGGTCTAACAGAACAAGCACAGAGATGAGTCCACTGTCTGAGGCTATAAGAAGATCATTTGTAACCTTCACTAATGCTGTTTCTGTACTATAATGAATTCTAAACCCTGACTGAAACTCTTCAAATAGACCATTCCTCTGCAGATGATCAGTTAGCTGTTTTACGACTACCCTTTCAAGAATTTTTGAGAGAAAAGGAAGGTTGGAGATTGGCCTATAATTAGCTAAGATAGCTGGGCCAAGTGATGGCTTTTAAGTAATGGTGTTGTGTGGGCCGCTGAAGAGGAGGTACTGCTGGCCCACCACCAGAAGGCGCCCTGCCTGAAGTGCGGGCTTCAGGCACGAGAGGGCGCTGCCGCCTCAGGAACAAGCCGTGGTGACAGCTGTCACCCATCATCCGTGACAGCTGTCACTAATCAACACATCTGGTATAAAAGCAGGAAGACACCTCCACCAAACTGCCGAGATATCATCTTCATCTGGAGGTAATACACTCAGCCCTTTTTGTGAGATTTATAAATCTGTTATTGTGAGTGTTTGCAGGAGAACCGGTCGTTTTTGCGGAGGCTGTGCAAGACGGCGCTCCTTTCATCTGAGACCGCTGCAACGTGTTGAGTGAGAGGTGGAGGTGGCATTCCCACCATTGTTACTGGGTGTTCACACACCCACCCTTTGACTGTCTTTTGCTTTCTGCCAGCAGTACCAGATCCGACACGCCGGGAAGGTGGCCACCTGGGGACTCCGGGACTTGGCGGCTCCAGTATTCCTCGGGTTCAGGTGGCGGTGGAAATCGTGTGGTCCGGTTCGTTTCCAGACGGGCGTCTCCTATCGTCGAGCCTGCCCACACGACACCTTTATTAATTGACTGTTGCACATTCTGAATCTGCTGTGTTTGGTTGTGACATTCACAACAGTAAAGTGTTATAATTTGACTCCTTCCATTGTCCATTCATTTACGCCCCCTGTTGTGGGTCCGTGTCACTACACTTTCCCAACAAATGGTTTAATTACTGCCACCTTAAAAGCCTGTGGTACATAGCCAACTAATAAAGATAGATTGATCATATTTAAGATCGAAGCATTAATTAATGGTAGGGCTTCCTTGAGCAGCCTGGTAGGAATGGGGTCTAATAGACATGTTGATGGTTTGGAGGAAGTAACTAATGAAAATAACTCAGACAGAACAATCGGAGAGAAAGAGTCTAACCAAATACCAGCATCACTGAAAGCAGCCAAAGAGAATGATATGTCTTTGGGATGGTTATGAGTATTTTTTTTTCTCTAATAGTTAAAATTTTATTAGCAAAGAAAGTCATGAAGTCATTACTAGTTAAAGTTAAAGGAATACTCGGCTCAATAGAGCTCTGACTCTTTGTCAGCCTGGCTACAGTGCTGAAAAGAAACCTGGGGTTGTTCTTATTTTCTTCAATTAGTGATGAGATGTCCTAGCTTTACGGAGGGCTTTTTTATAGAGCAACAGACTCTTTTTCCAGGCTAAGTGAAGATCTTCTAAATTAGTGAGACACCATTTCCTCTCCAACTTACGGGTTATCTGCTTTAAGCTGTGAGTTTGTGAGTTATACCATGGAGTCAGGCACTTCTGATTTAAAGCTCTCTTTTTCAGAGGAGCTACAGCATCCAAAGTTGTCCTCAATGAGGATATAAAACTATTGACGAGATAGAAGGGGGTTTTCAGGGAATACTGTTAAGTCTTCAATTTCCATACCATAATTCAGAACAAGATCTAAGGTATGATTAAAGTGGTGGGTGGACTCATTTACATTTTGAGCAATGCCAATCGAGTCTAACAATAGATTAAATGCAGTGTTGAGGCTGTCATTCTCAGCACCTGTGTGGATGTTAAAATCGCCCACTATAATTATCTGAGCTAAGCACTAAGTCAGACAAAAGGTCCAAAAATTCACAGAGAAACTCACAGTAACGACCAGGTGGACGATAGATAACAACAAATAAAACTGGTTTTTGGGACTTCCAATTTGGATGGACAAGACTAAGAGTCAAGCTTTCAATTAAAGCTCTGTCTGGGTTTTTGATTAATTAATAAGCTGGAGTGGAAGATTGCTGCTAATCCTCCGCCTCTGCCCGTGCTATGAGCGTTCTGGCAGTTAGTGTGACTTGGGGGTGTTGACTCATTTAAACTAACATATTCATCCTGCTGTAACCAGGTTTCTGTAAGGCAGAATAAATCAATATGTTGATCAATTATTATATCATTCACTAACAGGGACTTAGAAGAGAGAGATCTAATGTTTAATAGATCACATTTAACTGTTTTAGTCTGTGGTGCAGTTGAAGGTGCTATATTATTTTTTCTTTTTGAATTTTTATGCTTAAATAGATTTTTGCTGGTTATTGGTGGTCTGGGAGCAGGCACTGTCTCTACGGGGATGGGGTAATGAGGGGATGGCAGGGGGAGAGAAGCTGCAGAGAGGTGTGTAAGACTACAACTCTGTTTCCTGGTCCTAATCCTGGATAGTCACGGTTTGGAGGATTTAAGAAAATTGGCCAGATTTCTAGAAATGAGAGCTGCTCCATCCAAAGTGGGATGGATGCCATCTCTCCTAACAAGACCAGGTTTTCCCCAGAAGCTTTGCCAATTACCTGTGAAGCCCACCTCATTTTTTGGACACCACTCTGACAGCCAGCAATTCAAGGAGAACATGCGGCTAAACATGTCACTCCCGGTCCGACTGGGGAGGGGCCCAGAGAAAACTACAGAGTCCGACATTGTTTTTGCAAAGTTACACACCGATTCAATGTTAATTTTAGTGACCGCCGATTGGCGTAACCGGGTGTCATTACTGCCGACGTGAATTACAATCTTACCAAATTTACGCTTAGCCTTAGCCAGCAGTTTCAAATTTCCTTCAATGTCACCTTCTCTGGCCCCTGGAAGACATTTGACTATGGTTGCTGGTGTCACTAACTTCACATTTCTCAAAACAGAGTCGCCAATAACCAGAGTTTGTTCCTCGGCGGGTGTGTCGTTGAGTGGGGAAAAACAGTTAGACATGTGAACGTGTTGGCGGTGTACACGGGGCTTCTGTTTAGGACTCCGCTTCCTCCTCAGAGTCACCCAGTCAGCCTGCTTTCCCGGCTGCTCGGGATCTGCCAGAGGGGAACTAACGGCGGCTAAGCTACCTTGGTCCGCACCGACTACAGGGGTCTGGCTAGCTGTAGGATTTTCCAAGGTGCGGAGCCGAGTCTCCAATTCGCCCAGCCTGGCCTCCAAAGCTACGAATAAACTACACTTATTACAAGTACCATTACTGCTAAAGGAGGCCGAGGAATAACTAAACATTTCACACCCAGAGCAGAAAAATGCGGGAGAGACAGGAGAAGCCGCCATGCTAAACCGGCTAAGAGCTAGTAGCTGCGCTAAGCTAGCGGATTCCTAAAAACACACAAAGTGAATAATGTGTAAATAATTTAGAGGTGATTCAGCAGAGGGAGTGCTTTAGTTAAGGCACGTGAAGATTACACTGTGAAACAAATCGTTATCTGGTTAACTAGATCAAACTAACTGCGCAGATTAAATAGCTAACAGATACAGCAAAACACAGCTGTGCTCCCGAACAGGAAGTGATACAATACCGCAGTGAGAGCCAACCACCAATAGAGGATCTATCCAGTTAATAATGGATACTGTGCTGCAATGCACCATGGGAGCTTGGGGTTTTAAATGTTCTTATTGTGGTTCATGTTAGTTTAACATTGTTGCCAACCTTATTGATTTATTGTGTTTGTTAGTTTTGTTCATTTTTTGTGTTTTGTAGTTCAATTGGTTTAGTCAGTATAGTTAAGTGTCATATTGTCATTACCATGAGTGAAAAGAGTTTTGCTTTTGATGTCTTCTGCCAGTGTCTGTCTGTGTATTTGTAAAAATTAACAGTACCTGCTTACAGCAGCAACCATCTCTGTTTGTGTGTGAGTAAAAATTAAAAGTGTCTGCTTGCAGCAGAATGCAGAAAAAACAAAAAGCTCTGCATGCCTGTGACTGGAGACAGCTGATGTTTGCCATTTGGTATGCTTATGTATTTTGGGTCAAGGATAAACTCTGTGAAAATGGAAAGTTTTTTGGATAAATTAGGAATTTTAGCAATGGACATTGTGCTGCAATGCACCATGGGAGTTTGGGGTTTTGGAGTTGTAAATGTTGTTATTGTGGTTTATGTTATTGTTATTGATTTGTGTTTTTGTAGTTCAGTTGGTTTTGTCAGTTTTTAGTTAAGTGTCATGTTGTCGTTACCATGAGTGAAAAGAGTATTGCTTTTGATGTCTTACGCCACTATGTCTGTTTATGGGTGTGTAAAAATTAAAAGCACCTGGTTGCAGCAGAATGCAGGAAAAAACAAAAAAACTCTGCTTGCGTGCGTGCATGCGACTGGGAACAGCTGACATTTGCCTTTTGGTATACTTATGTACTTTGGGTCAAGGCAGCTGGTCTGCTTTGTGTCAGCCTGATCCTGTTAGATCTCAGAAGGTAAGCAGTGCAGGATCTGGTTAGTACTTGGATGGGAGACCTCTTTGGAACACCAGCGGCTGTGTGTTTCTCTCCGGGTGACACTGGAATTGCGTCAGGAAGGGCATTGGCGTAAAACTTGTGCCAAATACCAGTACGGATCTGGCTGTATCCGCTGGGGCGACCCTGAACAAAACGGGAGCAGCCAAATGGACAACAACAACATGTACTTTGAGTCAAGGATGAACAGCACCAAAACGGAACTTTGATAGGACTAATATTATTGGAGAAACTATGGATATTAGGTAACGTTGTTAATTACATTCTTGACTAACATGCCATAACATGCCACATTCCAGCAGGGGGCGGTAAATCATCTTTATATTAAAAGCGTGAGTGCGTGCCTGCGTAATTTTATTTAGTAAGATCATTGTAAGTACATAATATAATTGTAAATACGTTAAAAATACATGGATGACACAAGAAAGTGAAAACACCTATTTCCATTGTAGTCCATTTAAAAATCAAATGACAAAATAGAAGTAATAATAAAATCTAATCATAATAATACTGATAATAATAATAATAATAATAGTGTGTATATGATAACAAGAACCTAAACAATTTATAAATACATTAATACAGTAAATTAGCATTACAAAATTCTATAATTAACAGGAAATAAAAGGGTCGAGTTCCTCTTCTAAAAATTGTTGAGGTCTAAGGTTCTAAAAACATTCTGGACTCACACACCATTCCAACTCATCAAACAAACTTTCCTTAATTTATTACTACCCTTGAAAAATGCCAGCCCAGGGATCCCCACGGGCAACACGCTAGTTTTTATTTAATGTTAGGTGAGTTTAGTTCCAACAACATCACTTGTGTTCACTCATCTTAGAGCATGTTCAATTCTGTAGACCCTCAAGGAAAAATGACAAGATTGAGGTACAGTGGTGTAATGTTGAGGACACAGTCCATATTGTTTAATGACTTTACAATTCTACAAGACAGTCCAAGAAGAAGAAAAAACAAAAACAACAACAACAAAGCAGCTTGTGACCTTGGCTTTGTAAATGAAAGTGACAAATAAGACTATTTGTTTGTTACATATTTATTCTTGTGTATTGATGTATTAATGCATTATGTACTTACTACGTTGTGCATGTCAGATGTAATAGCTTAAACACTTACGTACGGTCTTTAATGGACCTTTTAACAAATCCACCAAAAAACAAACAAGAAAAAAAAAAAAAAAAAAAAAACCTTTTTGCATATGAGTTTTTATTTGTATGGTATTTGCTACATTGGGCGCTCTAGCATAAAAAACATCCATTTTAAATCCAGAGCAAACATAATATTTCAAACCAATAGAATGCTGGAGTTTTTTAGGGAAATTGCTGTGGATGGCTTGTTGCAGGCAGCCATTTTGAATGTCTCATCTGAAGGCCCTCTGATGCATAAGATAGTGACATCTGGTGGTTTGCCTGTGCACTACAAGTATCTCATTGTATACAATGTTTTTTTTTTGGGGGGGGGGGGGGGAGATATCACACTGATGATGTAGACATCTCAGAAAATCCTGTATCAAATATGATACACTTGGCCTTATAGGGTTAAAACTTGTGCCAAATCAACATGCTCCATTTTGGATCTGCTGTGGCTACCCTGACTGAAAAAAGGGAGAAGCTGAAGGGACTTATTTTGTTGGGAAAGTTAATGTTAATTAGTTGTTGGGGATTTTAGACTTTTTGAAGGACTTCATTTGTATTAAAAAGTTGTTTTGTGTCCCTTAAGGCTATCATAATGAGGATTTATTTCTTTAAAGTAATTTTTTTTTGTAATTGCTAAGTTCAGTCTCCCTTTTGGGTGGTACAGTGGCATATTGATTAGCCCCGTTGCTTCACAGAAAGAAGGTTGTGGGATCATTTCCTATCTAGTCCTTTCTGTGTGGAGTTGGCATGTTCTCCGTGTTCATGTGTTTTTCCCTCTGAGTGCTCCGGTTTTCTCCCACTTCCAAAGACAAGCAGGTTAAGTGAATTGGACACTTTAACTCGACCGGAGGCATGCATGTGAATGAGTTTGTTGATATGTTGGTCTGCAATAGGCCAGCATCCTATCCAGGGTGTACACCGACTCTCAAACTGTGACTGCTGGGATAGGCTCCAGCCCTCCCGTGACTCTTGATTGGTGTAAGCAGGTACAGCTGCAATAAGGCCATCTATTCTGCTAATCCTTCAAACTGTTATATTTGAGCACTTTTGTGCTTTTTGAAAATTTTGTCTGCAAGTAAATAGTTTGCAGGCATCCCAGACCATCTTCAGGTGCCCTTTCTTGAGTAAACATAGGCTCACCTGGGTAGTTTTGGAAAACTAGTTTTGCAAGCAAACTGGTTCAGTGTCCAATAAGTACTTTGCAATTAAAAATGACAAAAAGCAGCTTGAAACCGTCTAAGGCTACAGCATCCATTTTAAAATGCACAACAGAAACAGTAAACAGAACCAGAGGCTGATACATAATGCTAACAAGCAGCTGTCTGACATGACAGTGAGTTGACGTCATAATTAAATCAACCTTAGAAAATATAGTAGAGAAAGAACAAATGATCACAGAGCATTACTTAAAATTAGAATCAGTGACACAAGTAGCAAGCAGGTGCCTCAGTTTTGAGGACCCCAGTGGCTGAAGAAGGCCAAGGGGATGTCCAAGGTTTCACCTGGTGGCAGTAGATAGATGGTTGCAGTGGGGATGGATCGATTGTCTGCCTGGATGGCTGCTATGCAGGATGTGGTGTCGTCCAGCTTGCTCTCAGACTTGATGATGTAAGTAATAGTGACATGAGTGGCCACCAGGACCCTTCAAACAGCAACAAGGCTTCACACACAACTTTATTGGCCTATTTGTGTATGCCATATGTTCATAGTGCATGCTAAAAGATGGCACCATGGCCCAAAATAGGAGGTTCACTGGTCCTCATCTGTATCAGCCAGCACCAAAAATTCCAGAGCTAGCCCATAATTTTTAGAGTTACATATGGAAACTTTGCAGACCAACCGATTCACTGTCTAACTCCATTATTTCTATGTTTTCCCTGCTAACTGCAGGGAATAAATAGTGCGCGCTTTCTCTGTGCACACAGGATTTAACAGACACACACACCCACACCCAGTGGTGTCCTGCAGAATCACCTGAGTTGTAAAAATCCTCCTTTCTAACCTTTTCTGAATTATCTGATGCTCACTGTGCAACAATACCAGACACACATACAGGTGCACATGCCGCCCTCTTTTTAACAAATACAGTCCCATAAAAAAGGCAAACATGTACTTACAGTGACGGTAGCAGCAAGCTCAGATATGCTGAGATTGATATCAGGACAGATGCCTGAGGAGATATAAAATGAGCCACTTGTGCAACGGTCGGCTATTCCACTGTTGTAAGGTGATTTATGTTAGCAATTTGTCATTATCTGAAAATCCTTGTATCCTGTATAAATTGTGACCAGCCATTATATTTTGCATCTATCTTGTGTCTTTGCTTGCATGAGGGCGTGACCCTCCATTTGGGGCAGGAGCATTTTATAAACTGAACTGTCCTGTGGTGTCCGCTCCCGTGACTGATTAGACCAGGCTTGTGCCGGTTAAACCGTGCATACTGCTCAGCGCTATTAGTGCCTACAAAGAGAGTTTGAGATTAAAACAGTAAACTGAATTAACTCCAACGAAACAAAGATCACTGTCGCAGACCAAACGGCACCCCCCTAAAAATTGGTCAGCTTGTCTGAGACAGTCTGTTCACCCAAAGCGATCAAATGGATTAATGGGATTATTAACCATCAGATCATAAAGATAAAAACTCTTAAATCATTCTAAAGTCAGTTCTAAGCAAAAACGAGGCTGTTTTAAGCAGAAACGAGGCAATACTCGGTGACGCTTTGAAATGACGGACACCCAGTGAACGCATCAGCTAGCAGCCCGTGTAGCTGCGGCGCTCTGATTGCTTCCTTCATCTTTTATGATGAAATAATGCTGAATTTATGTTGAAAAGATTGTCTCCCCTAAAAATCGGTCCGCCCTGCCTTCACTGCGCATGCGTCATTAGCCGCAGTTCACGGATTATCACCTCTTCTGCTTAAAACTGTACACCGGTCATCATCTGTCTCAGCGACAGATAACTAAAGCTTGTGTACAACAGTCATTTCCAGCCCGTGTGCCGCACTGTGCGTTGGTCATTTCAAAGCGTCACAGAGTTTCACCTCATTTCTGCCTAAAACTGACTTTAGAATGATGTAAGAGGTTTTACCTTGTCATCTGATGGTTTAAATAATCCCATGAATCCATTTGATCGCTTTGGGTCAAGACACTCTGTCTAAGGCCGTGTTCACACGGCAGGATAATTAGGCCGATATCGGGCCCAATCTTTCCCTTTCGACAATCTTAAGGACGCCCCGACAATCGTGATGACGCTAAAGATAATCTTATCAGATATTCCTGCCGTGTGTGGTGTGTTAAGAGCGCTCTGATCTGCTCGGAAGGGCGTCAGGAGCGCACCGATCACAAATCGGGGATATTCAACATGTTGGATTTTTTTGGCCCGATATCGCAGCGTGTTGTGTCCTCCAACCAAAATGAGCACGCAGCCTGCTGAATGTGATGTGCAGCCAATCAGAAAGCGAGGTGACAGACATACGGAGCGGAAAATAAAATCAAAACAGCTGTTCTGACTTACCAGAAAGTCCGGTGGTCACGCTGTATCCACTCTTTTAAAGAACACTTTTCTTTTTGTATTGTTTTTCCCTCTGTTTTAAATAGTCCACAAAGTATCTCCATTTGTTTACTCTGAAGTCACGTTTAATCTCGAGAGATTTTGCGAGATTTCCTTTGTGACCTGAGAATGTTGGTGTGTGAAATCTGTTTGTGTGTGGTGTTGTTATTACCGTGTGGCTGAACACCACACACTGTACCACCAAACCTGCTAGATCCATGATTTTTTATCTTCACGTGTGTGGTCTCTCAGGTTTTGGAAACCTAAAGATAATTTTAAAATCCTGTCATGTGAACCAGGATTTAGACGAGCGGCTGAGCTCCAAAATGATGCATGCACAGTGGAGGCAGGGCAGATCAATTTTTAGGGGGGGGGGACCATTCAGTCTGTGACACCAGATTGAGAGCTGGCCAGAGAAGATGTCTGCACTGCAGAATGGCCAATAACTTTTCAATATGCTGTTGTCCAGCCTTGTAATATTTAACCCTGCAACCTGCAATGGCAGAATGCTGCTGCCATCTGCCCTTTGGCCAGCAGACTGACTCAGCTGAATGTGAAACAGCGCCAGATACTGAGCCCTCCAGTTTAGAGGAAGAACAGACTGAGACAAGGTAACACTTTGAATCTTCAGCTTGTTCTGTGTTATGATCAGTTTTTGTTTTGGTTTTTTTAATACACACCTTGTTGTGTGGGCCGCTGAAGAGGAGGTACTGCTGGCCCACCACCACAAGATGGCGCCCTGCTTGAAGTGCGGGCTTCAAGCACGAGAGGGCGTCGGCTTTGCTGGAGGTGACAGCTGTCATCAATCAACACAAGCTGTCACCCATCACCACCACTACAAAGACCGGACTGCAACTCCACCTCCTTGCCGAGAAATCAACTACCATTCAGGTAATTTCTCTGCTGACTGACACGTTGTGTAACAATCTAATCTCATTTGCAGCCGTTGTCCTGTGGTTGTTCCCTTATCTGGGATTTTGGCGTTTGGTGTGACTGCGACGACTGCGCCTCACACTCCAAACAGATAAGTGGTTAATCAGGAGCTGCACGAGTGTGTAATTTGGAGGTGGAGGTTCTCCCTCCTAACTGTGTACAGCTCGTGGATCACTGAGTGTGTGAACTCACACTCATCTGGACTGTCTCTGTTCTCTGCCAGCAGTACCGGGTCTGACTGCTGAAGACAGCGGCCACCTGGGGCGCAGGGCTTGGCGGCTCCGGTGTTCTTCAGCTCCATTGGTGTTGGAAGCTGTGTGGGAATCCGGCTCTTCTCTCTCCAGGCGTCTTCTATCGTCGAGCCTGCCCACACGTCACCTGGTGTATGATTGACAGTCCACCATATTGTTATTGTCTGTACGTTGTTGTGCGATTCACAACATTAAATTGTTACTTTTTGGCTTATCCATTGTCCGTTCATTAACGCCCCCTGTTGTGGGTCCGTGTCACGCCACTTTCTCAACAGGATTTCTCGGCCAGCGTCATGGATCCCGAGGGGCGTCAACCATCGCTTGAACAGCCAATGGGAGAGCGAGGTGCACAGGCAGGAGGCGTGTTGGGCGAGCTGCAGCACATCTTAACCGCCTTTGCCGCTCGGTTGGACTTAGTTACCGAGCAGAGCAGTGTTCTCAATCGCAGGATAGAGGCTCTCACCGCCCAGGTGGAGGCGCATGATCAGGGCGCTGCTGCAGCACCTCCTCCTGCTGACCGTGTGCCAGAAACAGACATTCCGCTGGTCGTTCAATGACCCCCCCCACCTTCCCCTGAAGCATAGATAAGCCCTCCGGAGCCGTACGGAGGCTGTGTGGAGACGTGCGCGGACTTCTTGATGCAGTGCTCGCTCGTCTTTTCACAGCGTCCCGTCATGTACGCGTCAGACGCCAGCCGGGTGGCTTACGTTATAAACTTGCTTCGAGGAGATGCACGCGCCTGGGCTACGGCGCTTTGGGAGCAGAATTCACGACTCCTAACGGTTTATACTGAGTTTGTGAGGGAGTTCCGACAGGTGTTCGACCACCCTCATAGAGGCGAGACCGCTTCAAGTGTGCTGCTGTCGATAAGACAGGGGCGTCGGAGCGCAGCAAAGTATGCAGTCGACTTCCGCATCGTGGCAGCGCGAGCCGGCTGGAATGCTGTTGCGCTCCGCGCCGCCTTTGTAAACGGACTGTCTCTGGTCCTCAAGGAGCACCTGGTGGCGAAGGACGAGCCGCGGGATTTAGATGGGCTTATCGACCTGGTTATACGGTTAGACAACCGATTAACAGAACAGCGACGGGAGCGAGATGAAGGGCGTGGTCAAGCACAAGCCGTCCCTCTTCCTCCCGGGTCTGAAAGGGAGCCGACTTTCCCACGCTCCACTGCCAGGGCTCTCCACGTGACAACAGCTCCCCCTGCTGACGTTGCTATGGAAACGAGCAGGGCCAAAAAACGATCAGATCAGAGACAAAGGAGGCTGATCCGTGGAGAGTGTTTTCTCTGCAGCTCTACTGAGCACACACAGAGAGAATGCCCCAAACGATCAAAACAGCAGTACTCGTCCTTAGAGACTGGGCTAAGGGTGGGTCACAATACCCACGCGGGGAGACCCCGTAAATCTGCACGAATCCCAGTCACGATCCTGAGCGAGGATTTAACCCTTCACGCCCCAGCACTGGTGGACACGGGGTCGGAGGGAAATCTGCTGGATAGCAGATGGGCAAAGGAGGTTGGGCTCCCTCTAGTGGCCTTACCGTCACCATTGTCGGTGCGGGCACTAGATGGCACCCTTCTTCCACTAATCACACACCAGACTCAGCCAGTGACATTGGTGGTGTCTGGGAATCACAGGGAGGAGATTGTGTTTTATGTAACACCTTCTACCTCCCGAGTGATATTGGGTTTTCCATGGGTGTTAAAACACAATCCCCGGATTGATTGGCCGTCTGGGGCTGTGGTATAGTGGAGCGAAACCTGCCACCGGGAGTGTTTAGGATCCTCGGTTCCACCCGGTGTGACAGTTAAGGAGGAGGTTTTAGTCCCCCCCAATCTGGCGGTGGTGCCAGCCGAGTACCACGACCTCGCTGACGTCTTCAGCAAGGATCTGGCACTCACGCTGCCCCCGCACCGTCCGTACGATTGTGCCATTGATTTGATACCGGCGCTGAGTACCCGTCCAGCAGGCTGTACAACCACTCACGTCCGGAACGCGAATCAATGGAGACCTACATCCGGGACTCGTTAGCTGCCGGGTTGATCCGGAACTCCACCTCCCCGATGGGTGCTGGTTTCTTTTTTGTGGGCAAGAAGGACGGCGGACTCCGTCCATGCATTGATTACAGAGGGCTGAACGAGATCACGGTCCGTAATCGATACCCGTTACCTCTGTTGGATTCAGTGTTCACGCCCCTGCATGGAGCCCAAATTTTCACGAAATTGGATCTTAGGAATGCTTATCACCTGGTTCGGATCCGGGAGGGAGACGAGTGGAAGACAGCATTTAACACCCCGTTAGGTCACTTTGAGTACCTGGTCATGCCGTTCGGCCTCACCAATGCACCCGCGACGTTCCAAGCATTGGTTAATGACATCTTGCGGGACTTCCTGCATCGGTTTGTCTTCGTATATCTAGACGATATACTCATTTTTTCTCCGGATCCTGAGACCCATGTTAAGCATGTACGTCAGGTCCTACAGCGGTTGTTGGAGAACCGGCTGTTTGTGAAGGGCGAGAAGTGTGAGTTCCACCGCACTTCTTTGTCCTTCTTGGGGTTCATAATCTCCTCCAACTCCGTCGCCCCTGATCCGGCCAAGGTTGCGGCGGTGAGAGATTGGCCCCAACCAACGAACCGTAGGAAACTACAACAGTTCCTCGGTTTTGCAAATTTCTACCGGAGGTTCATCAAGGGCTACAGTCAGGTAGTTAGCCCCCTGACAGCCCTGACCTCCACAAAAGTCCCCTTCACCTGGTCGGATTGGTGCGAAGCCGCGTTTAGGGAGTTGAAACGCCGGTTCTCAACTGCACCAGTTCTGGTGCAGCCCGATCCCAAGCGCCAGTTTGTTGTTGAAGTGGATGCCTCTGACTCAGGGATAGGAGCCGTGCTATCCCAGAGCGGGGAGTCCGACAAGGTTCTCCATCCATGTGCCTACTTTTCCCGTAGGTTGACCCCAGCTGAACGGAACTATGACGTCGGCAATCGGGAACTTCTTGCGGTGAAGGAGGCTCTTGAAGAGTGGAGACACCTGTTGGAGGGAGCATCGGTACCATTTACAGTTTTCACGGACCATCGGAACCTGGAGTACATCCGGACCGCGAAGCGTCTGAACCCCAGGCAAGCCCGCTGGTCGCTGTTCTTCGGGCGTTTTGACTTCCGGATCACCTACCGCCCCGGGACAAAGAACCAACGATCTGATGCCCTGTCCCGGGTGCACGAAGAGGAGGTCAAGACTGAGCTGTCAGACCCCCCTGACACCATCATCCCCGAGTCCACTGTCATGGCCTCCCTTACCTGGGACGTGGAGAAGACCGTCCGGGAGGCCCTGACACGGAGCCCGGACCCGGGGACCGGTCCGAAGAACAAACTGTACGTCCCACCAGAGGCCAGGGCTGCGGTCCTTGACTTCTGTCACGGTTCCAAGCTCTCCTGTCACCCAGGGGTGCGAAGAACCGTGGCAGTGGTCCGGCAGCGCTTCTGGTGGGCGTCTATGGAAGCCGACGTCCGGGAGTATGTCCAGGCCTGCACCACCTGCGCCAGGGGCAAAGCTGACCATCATAAGGCCCAAGGCCTCCTCCAGCCTCTGCCAGTGCCTCGTCGCCCCTGGTCTCATATCGGCCTGGACTTTGTCACGGGCCTCCCGCCGTCCCAGGGAAACACCACCATCCTAACGATAGTGGACCGGTTTTCCAAGGCGGCCCACTTCGTGGCCCTCCCGAAGCTCCCGACGGCCCAGGAGACTGCAGACCTCCTGGTCCACCACGTCGTGCGTCTGCATGGGATTCCATCAGACATTGTCTCGGATCGTGGTCCTCAGTTCTCCTCCCAGGTCTGGAGGAGTTTCTGTGGGGAACTGGGGGCCACCATCAGTCTCTCGTCTGGGTACCACCTCCAGACGAACGGGCAGGCAGAGCGGACAAACCAGGAACTGGAGCAGGCCCTCCGTTGCGTGACCTCCGCGCACCCGACGGCCTGGAGTGACCATCTGGCCTGGATTGAGTACGCTCATAACAGCCAAGTCTCGTCTGCCACCGGCCTCTCCCCATTTGAAGTGTGTTTGGGGTACCAGCCCCCATTGTTCCCGCTAGTGGAGGGAGAGGTCGGGGTGCCCTCGGTCCAGGCCCATCTGAGAAGGTGCCGTCGGGTGTGGCGTACCGCCCGCTCTGCCCTGCTCAAAGCCCGGACGAGGGCCAAGAACCATGCAGACCGCCGGCGTGCCCCGGCCCCTGCGTACCAGCCTGGGCAGGAGGTTTGGCTTTCCACGAAGGACATTCCCCTGCAAGTGGAATCCCAAAAGTTGAAGGACAGATACATCGGACCTTTCCCTATCCTCAAGGTCCTCAGTCCAGCCGCAGTGAAGCTGAGGCTGCCAGCTTCACTGCGGATCCACCCGGTTTTCCATGTGTCCCACATCAAACCTCACCACGTGTCACCCCTCTGTGCCCCCGGACCGGCGCCGCCTCCTGCCCGGATCATCGACGGGGAGCCGGCTTGGACCATGCGCCGGCTCCTGGACGTCCGTCGGAAGGGCCGGGGGTTCCAGTATTTGGTGGACTGGGAGGGGTATGGACCCGAAGAACGCTCCTGGGTGAAGAGGAGCTTCATCCTGGACCCGGCCCTCCTGGCCGACTTTTACCGGTGGCACCCGGACAAGCCTGGTCGGGCGCCAGGGACCATTCAGTCTGTGACACCAGATTGAGAGCTGGCCAGAGAAGATGTCTGCACTGCAGAATGGCCAATAACTTTTCAATATGCTGTTGTCCAGCCTTGTAATATTTAACCCTGCAACCTGCAATGGCAGAATGCTGCTGCCATCTGCCCTTTGGCCAGCAGACTGACTCAGCTGAATGTGAAACAGCGCCAGATACTGAGCCCTCCAGTTTAGAGGAAGAACAGACTGAGACAAGGTAACACTTTGAATCTTCAGCTTGTTCTGTGTTATGATCAGTTTTTGTTTTGGTTTTTTTAATACACACCTTGTTGTGTGGGCCGCTGAAGAGGAGGTACTGCTGGCCCACCACCACAAGATGGCGCCCTGCTTGAAGTGCGGGCTTCAAGCACGAGAGGGCGTCGGCTTTGCTGGAGGTGACAGCTGTCATCAATCAACACAAGCTGTCACCCATCACCACCACTACAAAGACCGGACTGCAACTCCACCTCCTTGCCGAGAAATCAACTACCATTCAGGTAATTTCTCTGCTGACTGACACGTTGTGTAACAATCTAATCTCATTTGCAGCCGTTGTCCTGTGGTTGTTCCCTTATCTGGGATTTTGGCGTTTGGTGTGACTGCGACGACTGCGCCTCACACTCCAAACAGATAAGTGGTTAATCAGGAGCTGCACGAGTGTGTAATTTGGAGGTGGAGGTTCTCCCTCCTAACTGTGTACAGCTCGTGGATCACTGAGTGTGTGAACTCACACTCATCTGGACTGTCTCTGTTCTCTGCCAGCAGTACCGGGTCTGACTGCTGAAGACAGCGGCCACCTGGGGCGCAGGGCTTGGCGGCTCCGGTGTTCTTCAGCTCCATTGGTGTTGGAAGCTGTGTGGGAATCCGGCTCTTCTCTCTCCAGGCGTCTTCTATCGTCGAGCCTGCCCACACGTCACCTGGTGTATGATTGACAGTCCACCATATTGTTATTGTCTGTACGTTGTTGTGCGATTCACAACATTAAATTGTTACTTTTTGGCTTATCCATTGTCCGTTCATTAACGCCCCCTGTTGTGGGTCCGTGTCACGCCACTTTCTCAACACACCTCCTATAATTGCCATATGTAACTGTAATATTCTGTGTAACTATGCAGCAGATGTTAAAGGATCAGAACGTTCAAATGAAGGGAAATCAGTGATGGTGGCTTTTTGGTCTGCTGCCTTTTATCAGTCATTTTGTGTCCTTTTTTAAAAAGGAAGTTCTGCAGCTGTGTAATTTCAGCAGAGTTTGCACCATCCCTCTGATTGAATTCTGATGACATTTCCTAATGTTGTATTCTTGGCGTGAGTGGAGCCACTGCAGAGAGAAGCAGGTCCCACGCTGTGCTCGTCTCACCAGAGTGGTGCGAGGAGACGTGATTAGTTAGCAGCCACAGCGGTGGACAATGGATGTTGAATGTTAAAGTCTTTGTAGATTGTATGCCTGAGACCAGGGTTTTGTTGTTATTTTTATTGATGTATTTTTTGTTTTAGGTCCAGAAGATTTCAGTGTTTGATGTGAGCAGGTGGTGAACAATGTATAGGGACTTTAAATATGAGTACCTGTATCACTACTGGATAATCTACAGTCGTTTAGCTTCATGACACTGAATGACAACAAAAGCCTTCTGACAGTGAAGCCATCAACACCTACAAAACTGCAAACTGTATTATCAGCTATGTGCATTGCTGTCAGGTAGTTTTTATTAGTGCCATTTCTTATTTTTTATTTGTTTATTTTGTATACTGCTTTGATTCCTGGGAAAGTATTAATAATAATAAAGAAGTGATGTTTCGGTATATAAGTTGCACCAAAGTATAAAGACCTTTTTATGCGTCTACTACTCTATAACTCTGTGGCCATGTAGTTGGTTTGACGCAGTCATGAACTTTGCAAAGTTCTCAGTCTGGCTTGGTGGGTGTCACGATGCAATTCACTGCCAGAACAGTAGGGGGTGCAACGTTTTTCGTGAAGGCTGGCCTACTATCCCATGAAAGGCGTTGATTGTGAAACCAGAAACGTGAGATTCCAGTCCATCATCTTAATGTGTAGTTGCAATGACTGGAAAAACGTGTGAAGCTGCAGAAAAGGGCCTGAAGGGGGTTTGCAACAATGCAGAAATTGGGTTTAAGTTGCAGGACCACCCAAATGAATTAAAACAAACAAAAAACAAAAGGACTTTTATTCTGGACTACATGCGACATCAACAGTTAGTGTTGTCACTCAATACTTTCAATATCAAATTGACACTTAAACCCCCCGCAATAAAGTACCATATTTTGGTAGTAAAGAATGTGCTGATAGCTGCTGTGTATGTTTGACTGCTTTATATACAGTAGTGTTCAGAATAATAGTAGTGCTATGTGACTAAAAAGATTAATCCAGGTTTTGAGTATATTTCGTATTGTTACATGGGAAACAAGGTACCAGTAGATTCAGTAGATTCTCACAAATCCAACAAGACCAAGCATTCATGATATGCACACTCTTAAGGCTATGAAATTGGGCTATTAGTAAAAAAAAAGTAGAAAAGGGGGTGTTCACAATAATAGTAGTGTGGCATTCAGTCAGTGAGTTTGTCAGTTTTGTGGAACAAACAGGTGTGAATCGGGTGTCCCCTATGTAAGGATGAAGCCAGCACCTGTTGAACATGCTTTTCTCTTTGAAAGCCTGAGGAAAATGGGACGTTCAAGACATTGTTCAGAAGAACAACGTAGTTTGATTAAAAAGTTCATTGGAGAGGGGAAAACTTATATGCAGGTGCAAAAAATCATAGGCTGTTCATCACAGTGAAGACAGTGAAGCATGGTGGTGCAAGCATCATGATATGGGCATGTTTCTCCTACTATGGTGTTGGGCCTATATATCGCATACCAGGTATCATGGATCAGTTTGGATATGTCAAAATACTTGAAGAGGTCATGTTGCCTTATTGCTGAAGAGGACATGCCCTTGAAATGGGTGTTTCAACAAGACAAGGACCCCAAGCACACTAAATAAACCAGCAAAATCTTGGTTCCAAACCAACAAAATTAATGCCTCGCAGATGTGAAGAAATCATGAAAAACTGTGGTTATACAACTAAATACTAGTTTAGTGATTCACAGGATTGCTAAAAAAGCAGTTTGAACATAATAGTTTTGAGTTTGTAGCGTCAACAGCAGATGCTACTATTATTGTGAACACCCCCTTTTCTACTTTTTTTACTAATAGCCCAATTTCATAGCCTTAAGAGTGTGCATATCATGAATGCT
Source organism: Thalassophryne amazonica (assembly GCF_902500255.1). Classification (NCBI taxonomy): domain Eukaryota; kingdom Metazoa; phylum Chordata; class Actinopteri; order Batrachoidiformes; family Batrachoididae; genus Thalassophryne; species Thalassophryne amazonica. The sequence goes on along the minus strand of NC_047104.1, from coordinate 107,057,448 downwards.
TGGTCTTGTTGGATTTGTGAGAATCTACTGGTACCTTGTTTCCCATGTAACAATAAGAAATATACTCAAAACCTGGATTAATCTTTTTAGTCACATAGCACTACTATTATTCTGAACACTACTGTAGTAACAAAATATAATAATAAATACTATCATAACAGCAGGTTTGGTTCAGGTCTCGGAGCATGAGTAGATACCATGTGTTGACCAAAACCACTGAACTGCACTGTGTCTTGGATAGCAACCACCCAGCCTGACCACAGGTCCAACCTCACTTCTCAAAAGTAGCAATGTACTGTATCTGCTCGTGCCAGGTGATACGTGGATGTTCCCTTGGCCTTCTTCAACTACTGGGGTCCTCACATGTTGGATCATGTCAAACAAAACATTTATTTATATGTCACTGGAGTACAAACATACAAAGTTTTTCTCAAAATAGAATAAATACAGGGTGGCAGTTTGGCTTAGTGGTTTGCACTGTTGCCTCACAGCAAGAAGGTTGTGGGATCACTTCCCACCTGGTCCTTTCTGTGTGGAGTTTGCATGTTCTCCCTGTGTATGCGTGGGTTCCATCCGGGTGTTCCAGTGTCCTCCCACTTCCAAGGACATGCAGGTTTGTTGACTCTAAATTGACCGTAGGTGCGGGTGCGATTGTCTGTCTACATATACATGACCCTGTGACAGACATGCTGTCTAGGGCGTACCCCACCTCATGCCCTATGACTGCGTGAGATAGGTTCCAGCAGCCCCCCCCGACTCTTGACTGGGTATAAGAAATGAATAAATTGGATTGGTAGAAAATAGTAAAGTGTTATTACTGTAAGTGTACTTTTGAAAACTTCAGTAAATTGTTGCATAATGTCAGTGTGTTAAATATGAGCTGCTGTTTTTTTTCTTAAGCTTTGGGACACATTATAATGCTACTGCTGATAACCCACATTTTATTTAATGTTTCATAACAAAAGCTTTTTTTTTTTTACATCAAATGAGGCTCTATAGTGCTGAGGTTTGCTATGAAGATTAGTGTAATTTTAGTTGCCAATTTTGGAAACAAATGGAGTTTAGGTGATGTTTGGTTTTCCTACAGAATTAAACATTATCTATATGTTTTGTTAGGATTTTGTTTCCAATCACTGTATATCCAAAATGAAAATGACTATATGCGTGACAAGGTATGACCAAGAAGATTAGCTCAAACATCAGGGAGTGACAGTGTTTTTGAGTTCACAGATATTTTTGAGAAATATTCATTATCTGCACTATAATTATTGTTTCAATGTTTAATGTTTATTATTATCATTATTATAAGAAAGTTATGTTTCATACATTAATATTTTTAATTATACTTTAAAGCTACTTATATATATATATATATATATATATATATATATATATATATATATATATATATATATATATATATATATATATATATATATATATATATATATATATATATATATATATATATATATATATATATATATATTGTGTGTGTGTGTATTATGTATGCAGTCACTCATCTTTAACTGCTTACTCCAGTGAGGAATCGCGGCGAGCTGGAGCCTGTCCCAGCAGTCATAGAGTGTAATTTAATGAGTTTAATTGAATTTCAGCATGCTTTGGTGTAGAAACTGTTACTGAATGTTGTGATTGTGACTTTATTTGAAAATGTATGCTATTGAAACACTGCTGATAGCACAGTTTAAACCCCCTTTAAAATTACAGCTGTTGCCATTTGAAAATCACGATCACGCTCTTTAAATTTTAAAAAGGCAGCTCTGGTGTTCCTGTGATGCCAACAAATGTTGGAATTCTGAATTAAAACAACATTAATGATAGAGTTTAAGTTTTCCACCGCAAATTAACTTTTAAAAATGCTAACACCATCCATCCATCCATTTTCTTCCGCTTTATCCGGAGTCGGGTCACGGGGGCAGCAGCTCAAGCAAAGCTGCCCAGACCTCCCGATTCACACACACCTCCCCCAGCTCCTCCGGGGGAACCCCAAGGCGTTCCCAGGCCAGCCGAGAGATGTTGTCCCTCCAGCGTGTCCTGGGTCTTCCCCGGGGCCTCCTCCCAATGGGACCTGTCCGGAACACCTCTCCAGCGAGGCGTCCAGGGGACATCCGGAAAAGATGCCCAAGCCACCTCAACTGACTCTTTTCGATATGGAGGAGCAGCGGCTCGACTCCAAGCTCCTCCCAAGTGACCGAGCTCCTCACCCTATCTCTAAGGTAGCGCCCAGCCACCCTGCGGAGGAAACTCATCTTGGCCGCTTGTACTCGTGATCTTGTTCTTTCGGTCATGAGCCAAATCTCATGACCATAGGTGAGGATCGGAACGTAGATCGAACGGTAAATCGGGAGCTTTGCCCCCCTGCTCAGCTCTCTCTTCACCACAACGGTCTGATACAGCGACCGCATCACTGCAGATGCTGCACCGATCCGTCTATCGATCTCATGCTCCATACGTCCCTCACTCGTGAACAAGACCCCGAGATACTTAAACTCCTCCACTTGAGGCAAGGACACTCCACCGACCTGAAGAGGGCAAAGCACCTTTTTCCGGTCGAGAGCCATGGCCTCGGATTTGGAGGTGCTGATCTTCTTCCCGGATGCTTCACACTCGGCTGCAAACCGTCCCAGTGCACGCTGAAGGTCCTGATTTGACGAAGCCAACAGAACCACATCGTCCGCAAACAGCAGAGACGAGATTCTGTGGTACCCAACTCCTGGAGAGGGGCTGGATGCTAAATGCTAACACATTATATATTTAATGTGATGTGTATGTGCTCATAATGGGATTGGTAACATTGGAGTATTTTTGTTTATATCGAGCCATCATGTGTGCCATCTGAACTTTGAATAACATGCTCAAAAGCTTCAACCTTGTTTCGGATGACTTCAGTGAATATTGCTTTTTCCATTAATAGAACACAGACTCTGAAAAATGAAAAGCATGATCTAGCCTTTGTTTATTGCAGCACTTTTTTGCAATACGTTGACCCACAGCTGTGCAAGTTATCACAACAAGTCCAATTCAGTTTTTTTTTTTTTTTTTGTGCTTATTCAAGCTATGTCAAAACTGCTGCACGGATTTTGATGAAAATTTCAACACAAATATATGTTAGGCCATGGAAGATTCCATTAAATTTTGGATGTGATCTGGATTCTGGATCAAGATTTCACTTTATATAGGCTTTGAAAGGATTACGACAAAACTACTTCACAGATTCTCAACAGATTTGCAACACAGATAGATATTAGGTCATGGAAGACTCCACTTAATTTTGGAAGTGATCCAGATTCTAGATCAAGATTTCACTTTATATAGGCTTTGAAGGATTACGTCAAAACTACTTCACGGATTGTCATCAGATCATGGAAGACTCCACTTAATTTTGGAGGTGATCCAGAGCAGGAGTCTAGCTCAGGATTTGTTAGGAGTGATCCGGATCAATATGCAGGTTCTGCAGCAGACAGATACAACATCAGTATGTAAAACCAAGATCAGGAAGACACTATTTTGTCATCTTGTAAATTAAATATCAGATTGATCAGATTGTTCTTGATCATTTGGACCATTCTGGATCAGTATACAATTATTGCATTGTGTTGTGGAAACTGGATCCAGGTAAAATCCGGGTCACGATGTGACTCACATGTTTTATTTTGAGTCCTTGTCAGCCCTTGGTGGATGTCAGAGATCTCTGATTGCTCTTTGTTTTTTTTTTCATTTTCAACAGGGGTGTGGTTGCCATGGGTTAAGAGAATCCCCCTCCCACCGCCTGCTCACCCAGCAGTAAATGGGGTACCTGGCTGGTTTTAACTGGGGATGTTTAAGGTGGTGAGGAAAGGAATTGGCCGCACTACCTTATCGTACTGTGGCTAAAGATGTGCACTACTCTGCCTAGTGCATCCCTGAAGCTCAGGATTCTTTTGTTGTTGTTTTTCTGTGTGTTGTGTGTGCATTGTGCACCTATATTAGCTTTTGGTGTGCAGTGTTGTTCTATATGCAACCACTAGATATTGCTGTTGAGTCTCAGTCAGTGTACTCCTCACAATTCAGTCAGTTGAGAAAGCACTGATGCAAAAGGTCTGTATTTTGAAAGATGTTTAATTACTTAAACAAAAATAATAATAATTTGTCAGTATACAAAAACTTGTGCCAGATTGGCATGCAGATCCACACTGGATGATTGTACTCTTTTGGAACTCAGTTGTTCCTCTGTGTGCAGGCTTGCAGGTGTATCCTGAGTATTATGTTAAAAAGGGAATTTATTAAAATGTAATATTAGCATGATTTCCACAGATTTTGTTCAGGTACAGTGCCTTGTAAAAGTATTCACCCCCTTGTGCTTTTACAAAGTTTAATTTGTTTGTGCCATTTCAAACACAAAAACTAATTCAGGCTTCTCTAAATTGAAATTTCTAAAGTTATCCTCCTTCAACTCAAGCTGAAACTTGAATAAACTTGAATAAAATATTAACACCAAGATGATGGGTTGCATATGTAATGGCACCCTTTAGTCTAGCAAAAGTAAATCATTGCTTTTACCGTGAATTTACTTTAGACACGTCAGGGAATGGCAACATGTACATTTCCAAGTTACTGAATATGTCTTGGACTTTATTTACATCAATTATTAAAAAATATAGAAAGTATGGTAGGGTATAGACAGTTCTCAAAAACTGAGCGATTGTGCAAAAAGGAGACTATAGGGAAGCCACCATGACACACTAAGAGGTTATATATGAGAACTAGGGTCCGCACTCCCAGTGCTGTCTACTAAATGCGAACGTCTCTTCATGGACAGCGACATGGCACCTCCTAACCGGGCAAAATATTGACAAAGTTCCCGGATGTTAATGCATTTTCAATGGGGATTTGTGACTGAACACACTCAGAAAAACTCTCGCAAAATACGTGTTAAAATCAGAGGTGTGTTGCTTCTACCTGTGCACCTAAAACAGGTGATCTCAATAATTAGCTCATCCACCTGCCTGAAGAGCTGAAATAATTACAATCTGCTGGTTTATTGGGAAAATGGAACAAATATGTGACTGGACTTTTACTTTCTGAAGCTGGATTTGACACCTCTGGTTAAAATGCCATTCTGACCTTCATATGGAGCCAGTAAAATTAATTAACATTAAATTATGGAAGGAAAGTATTAAACTTATTCTGAGACACACATTCTGAAATATTAGTGTTGAAAGCTACAAGGATCTGCACTGCTCAAGCTACTGAGTTGAGCTGCTGCTGCTTCTGAATTGTGCCAGGGATGCTGGGAAGAACACAGAGACAGCCAATTAGAGTACAGAAAGGCACGGCAACATCATCTGATTGTTTGCTTGAACAAACGCCAAGACAAAATAGCTTATTTCTGTATAAATCTAACATGCTTCTCATATATTATGTAAAAGCTAGGGGGAAATAAAGACTTCTAAATGTAACCAGTTAACACCTCTGAACTGATTTATAAGACATCTCATGTGCTACGTGTGTGCACATCGCCCAAGATCAAAGGTAGCTTCTGGTCATTTCAAAAGCTCATGTATGCACATAGTGTGATAAGGAAAATAAAATATTCTTTATGGACTTGCCCCCAGGTAAATATGTTCTCTTCATTAAAACTGAACTTGAACTGTAATTTCGAAACATGTTTCAAAAAGAAGTTGACATTATAATGCTTGGATTTCAGTAAAAACTAAATTTTGTCAGTTTTGTGAAATTTGAATGGCTGTGTAGTAGTGATGGATCAAACAATACCAAAACATTGGCGCATGTATCAAGCACAAAGAGTGATACCCCGTGTGTGATATTGGTGTGTGTATCGCTTTAAGAAAAATTACGTGACCAATACAGTTGCTGTATCGTTTGACGGCGAGCTGTCAAACTGCGATCATAAGGAAGTGAAACTTCCCACTCATTTGACTTCATGCTGACAGGAGATGAGACTTTGTTTTGTCTATCCACACCTCTACAAACTAGCTCTAAGACTTTCAGGTACTCCAGCCTCATCTGTACCTTGTGAAAGATTTTTTATTTTCCAAAAGCAGGAGAACGGGTCTCAAAGAGATGCAATGGCCTTGACCCCAACAAGCTGCAAAAACTTCTGTTTCTCAATACAAATGTGTAAACCCTGATTTCTCCCCTCACATGTTATGTAAACAGGACCATTCATCACTCATTTTGTGTCCACATGTCAGAATGAATGAACCTAGTTCAGTTTCACTACACACTTTTTATCCTGCAATGATTTTTGAAATCCATCAGATGTCGCTATGAAGCGATACACCAACAGTGTCAACACAATAAGGGTAATGTGCCACAGACATCATGAGGCAGCATCTACTCATCACTACTGTGTAGCTTTAAAGTGTAGGTGACACGTAATGCCATGTTTTCATGAATACTTTATGCTGCGTTTACACATAGGCAGGACACGTTATGAATGTCATATTTGTGTCATTCTTGGCACATTCCTGACATTCTTAACGTGACTTAACGCATTTGAATAGGTTCAATTTAAATTTATTTTCAATTATATAGCACCAAATCACAGCAAGGTTGCCTCAAGGTGCTTCACACAAGTATGGTCTAACCTTACTAACCCCCAGAGCAACAGTGGTAAGGAAAAACACCCTCTGAGGAAGAAACCTCAAGCAGACCAGACTCAAAGGGGTGACCCTCTGCTTGGGCCATGCTACAGACACAAATTACAGAAACAATTCAAAAAACGAATATACAGGAAATGCTGTTGGTACACAGGACAGGAGGGTCCAGCACAAATACAGCTCCCATCTCTGGATGGAGCTGCACCTTAAGTTAAACAGAGAGAAAAAAAAACAGAATTAGGCATCAGAAAGACAAGAAATACTGTATAATTTGTCAGCATTAAACAACAAGAAAAATAGGAAATGCTAAGGTGATCGCCGGCCACTAGCCTTAAGCTTCACTAAAAGATCCAGAATTTAGGTAAAGTTGAGGCCGCGGCATGCTCTGTTTCGTAATAAAATGAATTAAAAGAGTAAAAAGCGTAAAACAAAACTATACCAGTATGCTAGCCATACAAAAGGGAAAATAAGTGTGTCTTAAGTCTGGACTTGAAAGTCTCCACAGAATCTGACTGTTTTATTGAAGCAGGGAGACCATTCCACAGAACAGAGGCACAATAAGAGAAAGCTCTGTGACCCGCAGACTTCTTATTCACACTAGGGACACAAAGTAGTCCTGCACCCTGAGAACGCAAAACCCGGGCCGGTACGTAAGGTTTAATTAGGTCAGCTAGGTAGGGAGGTGTCAGTCCGTGAACAATTTTATAGACTAGGTTTCTTAATAGTGTGTGTTGACGTGTGATATTTGTGATTTTTCTGGAGCATGTTTTTAGCTGTCAAAAAATCTTCCACCAATGTCACACACCATGCTCATTTCGCCTCATGTCGTGGAGGTCGCAACTGAGCGTGTTGATCCGTCTTGATTAGTGGTGATCCTTAATAGAGCATGACAGCGTTCTTCTCTGACGTGCGCACAATTAAATCCTACTACACCGCATTCAGTTTCATTACTGCAGTATGCTGAAGAAGAACAATGATGCCAAGTCGGCTAAAAGTTTCATTCCAGTGCTCCTCAGCGAGTTTCTGCATGTGTTCCACTTGCTGTTGCTGCTGTGACTGATGTTTGGGAAAACGCGTGAGACGAGAGCCGCATGGAGCCACACATCTGGCTCTCTCTGCCTTCTCCTCCTCTCTGTGACACTCCATGGCACAGAGCCCAACTAAGCATGCAATCACAAAGTTCTTCTGCTGTGGATTTTGAGGTGCAAACTGGAGCTATCTGAATTGTTCAGCAGCTGATGGATGAATATGGGGGTGTCTGTGTGGAGACAGTTTGCCTCATTCACAATAGTGCGCAACAGTATGGAACATTATTCTTGACTGTGCATAATGGTTCCTGATAATTTGTCAGCAACGCATGCCATTAATCGTAATGTGTGGTAACAGGTTGCAGCAGTTCTTGAGGAGACCTGACAAATCATCACATTCGTGATCAGCAGCCAAGAATGTATACTTCGTGGCATTCGTCGTCTTCGTGGGGAGTCTTCTTCACAGACTAAGGTTAATTATGGAGTTTCACAAGGTTCTGTGCTAGGACCAGTTTCATTCACTTTATACATGCTTCCCTTAGGCAGTATTATTAGAAAGCATTGCTTAAATTTTCATTGTTACGCAGATGATACACAGCTTTATATATCCATGAAGCCAGAGGACACACACCAATTAGTTAAACTGCAGGAATGTCTTACAGACATAAAGACATGGGTGACCTCTAATTTCCTGCTTTTAAATTCAGATAAAACTGAAGTTATTGTACTTGGCCCCACAAATCTTAGAAACATGGTGTCTAACCAGATCCTTACTCTGGATGGCATTACCCTGACCTCTAGTAATACTGTGAGAAATCTTGGAGTCATTTTTGATCAGGATATGTCCTTCAATGCGCATATTAAGCAAATATGTAGGACTGCTTTTTTGCATTTGCGCAATTTCTCTAAAATTAGAAAGGTCTTGTCTCAGAGTGATGCTGAAAAACTAATTCATGCATTTATTTCTTCTAGGCTGGACTATTGTAATTCATTATTATCAGGTTGTCCTAAAAGTTCCCTGAAAAGCCTTCAGTTAATTCAAAATGCTGCAGCTAGAGTACTGACGGGGACTAGAAGGAGAGAGCATATTTCACCCATATTGGCCTCTCTTCATTGGCTTCCTGTTAATTCTAGAATAGAATTTAAAATTCTTCTTCTTACTTATAAGGTTTTGAATAATCAGGTCCTATCTTATCTTAGGGACCTCATAGTACCATATCACCCCAATAGAGCGCTTCGCTCTCAGACTGCAGGCTTACTTGTAGTTCCTAGGGTTTGTAAGAGTAGAATGGGAGGCAGAGCCTTCAGCTTTCAGGCTCCTCTCCTGTGGAACCAGCTCCCAATTCAGATCAGGGAGACAGACACCCTCTCTACTTTTAAGATTAGGCTTAAAACTTTTCTTTTTGCTAAAGCTTATAGTTAGGGCTGGATCAGGTGACCCTGAACCATCCCTTAGTTATGCTGCTATAGACTTAGACTGCTGGGGGGTTCCCATGATGCACTGAGTGTTTCTTTCTCTTTTTGCTCTGTATGCACCACTCTGCATTTAATCATTAGTGATTGATCTCTGCTCTCTTCCACAGCATGTCTTTTTCCTGATTCTCTCCCCTCAGCCCCAACCAGTCCCAGCAGAAGACTGCCCCTCCCTGAGCCTGGTTCTGCTGGAGGTTTCTTCCTGATAAAAGGGAGTTTTTCCTTCCCACTGTCGCCAAGTGCTTGCTCACAGGGGGTCGTTTTGACCGTTGGGGTTTTTCTGTAATTATTGTATGGCTTTTACCTTACAATATAAAGCGCCTTGGGGCAACTGTTTGTTGTGATTTGGCGCTATATAAATAAAATTGATTTGATTTGATTCGTGACTTGTCGTCGTTATGTGTAAACGCAGCGTAAGACTAAAATTAAACAACAGTTTGAAATTTATCCTTTCCTGGTGCGCAGTCCTTGAAGAGATAAATATTCAGATTTTGAACTGCGCGCCACTAAAAAACCAGGAACTTCCCAGCGAGTGCTGACATCAGAGAAGAAGAAGGAAGTGGCGTCAGCACGAGAACCATTATCTTAATAGCCCCATTAATTTATGGATTTTTACAGGCTACTGACAACCCCGATTCCACCGAGTGGTTCGGGTCAGAGCTGCACCATTTTTTCAGCCTCAGAATGGTTAATTTTCACTGGCAGACTGGCAGGTGGAACACTTATTTTGACGTACGCGCACTTGCACAGTGTCTGCGGCTTCTCCACTTGACACGGAGATAAAACAGTATTTTCAGATTATTTTATTGTACTCTGGATCATGGAATAATGTCGTCGCGTGCAGAGGGAGATGTTATGAACACATGAGGCACTCCAAGTTTCTTTCTTACAGCGCAAAGCCGCTTGTTTTAATGAGCAGTTTTTGCTTGTTAACAACAGCTGCAATAATGGATTACAGCTGTGCTGGAACCTGGCACCAAAGTCAACAAATTCACAAATGGAGTTTTCTTCAACCAGGAAAGAAGGAATTAAATTATTTTCAGATGTGTCTTTTTGTAATGGTGGATAAGTTTAAAGATGATCTCACTGAAACGTACAGGTAAGACTATATATTTTCTTCTTGTGTGAATGGTTTTAATATTTAATAATGTATTATGCTACTAACGTACAGTACTGTATTCAAGAAGGAAACAATATTTATTTTAAAAATAGTTGATATTTTCAGTCTCCTGTGTAATTTTTCAGATTTGAAATTGGTTCTATGGAAAAAAAAAAACAAATGAAAAAAATCCACACTTCCTCGTCATTTTTTTCTGATATCACAGATAGTAAAACAATTTTTTTTTTTTTTATCAGTTGGTTGCGACCAAAGAGCTGGGGGGGGGTGGGGGGACAGTTTATTACCTCCACCCGTGCCGAAATTGGCTGCATTATTTAGTTATTTATTTATTTTATAAGGACCATGCGGTGTGTTCTGAACTGAAGGCTTGAACAACAACAATGTCCCTCGGGACATTCTCACTATCAGAGAGCTTGGCTTGTTCCGCCGACGTCGCTGTGTCCACAGAGGCTCCCGGAGAAAGTTTGTGTTCCATCGAACTGGGTCGTCCGTGCCGGTCATCTGGTCAGCTGAGCGCATCGGTGCTCGGCGCCCACGTCATCAGAGCGCTGCAGCTTCTGGGAATTGTAGTCCTGATGTGACGACAGCGGTTCCTGACACTCTCCGGGCGCTGGATGGAAAACGTGGAGTGGATTTTAAGATACTCAGGCCTATTCAAAGATGTCAGTCTGTCAAACCGACAGAAGTCTTCAGTTTGGGTCTTATTAACATCAGATCTTTGTCCTCAAAATCCCTGTTGATTAATGATCTAATTATGGATCATCATTTGGACATGATTGGGTTATGTGAAACCTGGCTCAAACCCACAGCTGTTCTTCCTCTGAATGAGGCCTGCCCACCAGGGTACACATTCAGTCACATGTCTCACTGTGCGAAGCAAGGCGGGGATGTTGCTTTTATCTATAAATCCAAGTTTACCTTCTTGACTGTCGGGAGGCATAAATATAATTCGTTTGAGCATCTGACTCTCCACTCTGCCCATGATGCTACATATTGTCAGGGTCAGAAGTACGGAAATCAGTCATGCTATGTTGTCACTGTTTATAGGCCTCCTGGCCCATATTCTGAATTTTTAGATGAATTTGGTGCATTCATCTCTGGCCTGTCAGCTAGTGTGGACAACATTTTGATTACTGGTGATTTTAATATTCACATAAATAAGCCCTCTGATCCCCTTTGTAAGTCATTTATGGAACTTGTGGATGCGCTGGGATTCCAGCAATGTATTCAGGATTCAACACATATTAGTGGAAATACCCTTGATCTGGTACTCACACGTGGCCTTGCTGTCACAAACATTGACATTTTGCCTCTTGCCTCGGTGATCTCTGACCACTCATTTGTTAAGTGTGCATTTATGTTGCCGTGCCTAGTGGATCGAAAGCCTTATCTTTCTTTGCGGCGACGCATTACTCCTTTAATTATGATAGAACTCGAGGCCAGACTGCCTGAAATTTTGGCCTCAGGGTTAGAGAATATTCAATCAGTAGATAGTCTTGCGGATGGCTTGAACTCAGCGCTCAAGGCCACACTGGACAAGGTTGCGCCTCCTCTCTTGAGGACACGCCTTCCCAAGGCATGCTCACCTTGGTTTAATGGTTACCTGCGTGACCCTAGGCAGAAGGATTGAGGTTTTGAATGGAAATGGCGTAGTTCTAAGTTAGAGGTGTTCCATCTTGCATGGCGAGATGCTGTCTTGGATTATAAGCAGGCACTACTGGCTACAAAGCGTGCCTATTATTCTGAATTGATTAATAAAAATAAGCATAATTCCAAGTTTTTGTTTGAAACTGTAGCATTTCTTATTCATGGACAGCCACCTGTTATTCACTCTCCTTTCTCAACACAGGATTTCTTGGATTACTTCGAGAAGAAAATTGAGGATATTAGGTTGAGTATATCTCAGCAGGCTTTGGCCCAACCACTGCATACTGCTGTGGAGGTGGATGCGCCCACTGAGGTGGTATCCAGATTTACAGATTTTGACGGTATCTCGTTAGGCGCACTGACGAAGCTCGTGACGTCTACTAAAAGCACAACCTGTTTAATTGATCCTATACCAACGAAATTGTTTAAGGACTTGTGGCCCATTCTTGGACCAACTGTGCTGGAAATTGTAAATCTCTCATTGACTTCTGGATCTGTTCCTAGGTGTTTTAAGTCTGTAGTGATCAAACCATTACTTAAAAAATCTAGTCTCGACCCTAGTGTATTGAAGAATTATAGACCGATATCAAATCTGTCATTTTGTTCTAAAATCCTGGAAAAAGTGGTCTCGCGACAGCTCGTGGACTATCTCACTGAGAATAATCTTTTTGAGCCACTGCAGTCTGCTTTTAGAAGATTTCACTCCACAGAGACAGCACTTACTAAAGTAGTGAATGACCTTTTGCGAGCAGTGGACTTGGATATCACTACGGTCCTGGTGCTGCTGGATCTTAGTGCTGCATTTCTGTGGATTACCATATTCTACTCAATAGGCTGGAGAATCACTTTGGGATTACTGGAACTGCTCTTGCATGGTTGACATCGTACCTGTCTAGTCGTTCCTACGTGTATTGTGTAATGGAACCTCCTCCGATCGTAGAGACATGAAGTTTGGGGTTCCTCAGGGATCCGTTTTGGGCCCCTTGCTTTTTTCTCTTTATGTAGCACCCCTCGGGAATATATTGCGGCGTTTTGGGATTCCCTTTCATCGCTATGCTGATGACACTCAATTGTATATGCCAATAACTGCTGGTAATCTTACTCACATAAAGTCCTTGGAGGATTGTCTTGCATCAGTGAGAAGTTGGATGTCTAGTAACTTCCTACTTTTAAATTCTGATAAGGCTGAGGTTATGGTTTTTGGTCCAGCGAGATATCGGCATCAATTTGATCAGCTAGCATTTAGCTTAGGTCCGTGTGTTATACATCATATGGATAAAGTGAGGAACCTTGGAGTAATTTTTGATCCTGCATTGTCCTTTGATCTCCACATTAGAGACATTACAAGGACTGCCTTTTTTCATTTGCGAAATATAGCGAGGATTCGTCCTATTCTGTCTATGGCTGATGCTGAGACTTTGATTCATGCGTTTGTCTCTTCTAGATTGGACTATTGTAATGCTCTATTCTCTGGCTTACCGCAGTCCAGGATCAGGGGTCTTCAATTGGTTCAGAATGCTGCTGCCAGACTTTTGACACGGAGCAGAAAGTTTGACCACATTACGCCAATCTTGGCGTCCCTGCACTGGCTTCCTGTTTCTGCAAGATCGGATTTTAAAGTATTGATTTTAGTTTATAAAATTGTTTATGGACTTGCACCTCCCTATCTGACTTGATAAGCCCCTATGTACCAGCTCGGGCCCTGCGTTCTCAGGGTGCAGGACTTCTGTGTGTTCCCAGGGTGAATAAGAAGTCTGCCGGTCACAGAGCTTTCTCCTATCGTGCCCCCAGCTCTGTGCAATTCATTTTAATTGGTAAAAATATCTAGAGAAGTGTTAGAATGGAAGATAATCTTGCCTATTGTTGGCCCATGTGAGGAGTCAGGTATACATGTAGAACTGCCAATCCACGGCTATATTGATCTGATCCACCCTCTTCCGGCCCTCTGCTCTTTTCTATATGTCTGTGTGGTTATTGAGCCAGCAATACTGCAGTCTGAGCCTCACAGCTGTCTCTTGTAGCCTGCCCTCCATCCTCCATCCCTTGCTCCCTGTCTGGCTGGATGTGATCTGATAAAAAGGGTCCAGGGAGAGACAGGAGGCTCTGGTTGCAATCAGAGATCAAGGTCAACAGTTTGACTGGACAACACAGAGGTGATTACAGCTCACATGTGATAGCCAGAGAGAATGATGGCTCTGCAAGTACAGGGGATGTTTCTATACGAGTCAGACCTTTTCTTCTTCCTTCATCTGTTGGTCAGGTCTGTAGCAATCCTGTGCCGAGGCTCAAATGCCACACTCTGTAGGTACTGTAACTGGGAGTATTATGTGTAGCAGAGAGAGGGGGCTGAAACAGCAAGAATGGCGCTATCTATCTAATACTGCTTTTGGAGCTCTGTGCAGCACACCCACTTATCCCTCTGCACACAATTAAAACAGGCACAGTTGCCACGCGTCAATAGAAACTGTATTCCCTTAGCTGGTTCCCTCCAAGATTAAGACAGTATTTTACAGTGGAGGCTTTCCAGTTTGACTTGCTGCTGTTGATGAATAATAATCTATCTTCATGTGAGGCCTAGACAATTTTGTGCTCAAACTTACTTCCCTTGACCCATTCGTGAGTCACGATACCATCGGGAGTTTTACCTGAAAATGAAAGCCCTGTTTGTGCTTCACTCCACCATATGCAAGTGTTCAAAAAATCAGCAACCACAAAAATAATGACCATTTTAATGTGCAGTCATGTTCAAAGCTGTTGCTCGTCACTGATGTATGCACTTGCACTGCGATGTGAGGCTGCAAAATGAAGTGATGTTTTAGGTGACAGAAAAAAAAAACTCACAACCAACGTCCATCAACACAGGCATTATTATTTGCCATAAAATACACCACATAAATAAATTTACAACAACCATGAAACAAAGTAAAACCAAACACTCATGGAAAAATACAAAACCTCGGTTTGTTCCTGCACTGCTTCACCACAGGGAGCTTTGGTGGCTACTGTATGCTGTGTTCTCAGTCAGGTTGCTGCTAACTCACCAGAAATCCTTTCACTTGTGTCTGCTTGCTCTGCACCACAGCCTGTGTGCCTGGCACACTCCTCTTAAAGGGCAGGACAGGTGCCACTCTTAATAGGTGGTATCACGTTTGGACCAGAAGTATTAAACCCCAGCTTCAGTGGGTAGAAGCCCTACCATGTATTATTTCTACCTGTGCACCAAAAATAGGTAATTTATTGAATTAGCTCATCTACCTGCCTAAAGACTAATTCATCATCTTAAGTGGGTGGATGGAACTAATATGTGGTAAGGCTTTTACTTTCTGAAGCCCGGATTTTCCATCTCTGGTTTTGATTACAGTGTGTCTCTGCCAAATGCTACAATATCTGCAGTGTTAAAAATGTGTTTACTGGCAGTGTGGCTGCCTCTGTTCTTTAAGTATGTCAATGAGATGAGTAGAACTATGAAAATGGATGAGAAAGCGCAGCGGAGGATGGAATTTGGAGATGAGGGCAACAGTTGCTAATGCATTACCTGCATGTGGTGTGTGTTTGTGTACTTGCAGTTATTTTCAGATGAATCCTTGTATTCCCTTCCTGTGTCAGCCTCTTCAGTTTCTGGTTCCCAGCCAACCTCTCGCTTCCATTTTTCAGGCCTTGAATGAAGTCTCTCCATCTCACACCCATCATTTAATGTAGTAACTCTTTTTGAATCCTTGTACTCAGTTTGAGAACAAAAACATATCTTGTGGGGGGAGCTGTGTACATCCATACGTTGTTTTTAGTCATTTAAATTAGAAAGTCACGTTGTTTATAAAATTACATTATAATGCAGTGTTTCCCAATGGTGGTGCTTGGGACTCAAAGAACTGCACATTTGCCGTTTGTCCCTGATCTACTGTGGCCTGATCAGCTCAGTCAAGTGTGTTCAGCCAATCAGCATTGGTTTGAACAATGGAACACACCTGGTTTGGCTCATTACATGTACTTAGAACAGGGAAAAATGTAAAATGTGCAGTACTTTTGGGTCCCAAGCACCAGCATTGGGAAAAACTGGTATAATGCATTAATGCGACAGTTTTTTATATGTACAAATCATATTTATATCATTGCAAACAGCATTTTGCAGGTGTTATCAAATCAAATCAATTTCATTTATATAGCGCCAAATCAATCAATCAATCAATCAATTTTTTTTTTTATATAGCGCCAAATCACAACAGTCGCCCCAAGGCGCTTTATATTGTAAGGCAAAAGCCATACAATAATTACAGGAAAACCCCAACGGTCAAAACGACCCCCTATGAGCAAGCACTTGGCGACAGTGGGAAGGAAAACTCCCTTTTAACAGGAAGAAACCTCCAGCAGAACCAGGCTCAGGGAGGGGCAGTCTTCTGCTGGGACTGGTTGGGGCTGAGGGGAGAGAATCAGGAAAAAGACATGCTGTGGAAGAGAGCAGAGATCAATCACTAATGATTAAAAGCAGAGTGGTGCATACAGAGCAAAAAGAGGTGAATAAAAAGAAACACTGGGTGCATCATGGGAACCCCCCAGCAGTCTAAGTCTATAGCAGCATAACTAAGGGATGGTTCAGGGTCACCTGATCCAACCCTAACTATAAGCTTTTTCAACAAGGAAAGTTTTAAGCTTAATCTTAAAAGTAGAGAGGGTGGCTGTCTCCCTAATCCGAATTGGGAGCTGGTTCCACAGGAGAGGAGCCTGAAAGCTGAAGGCTCTGCCACCCATCCTAGTCTTGCAAACCCTAGGAACTACAAGTAAGCCTGCAGTCTGAGAGCGAAGCGCTCTATTGGGGTGATATGGTACTATGAGGTCCCTAAGATAAGATGGGACCTGATTATTCAAAACCTTATAAGCAGTGTTGCCACAGTTACTTTGAAAAAGTAATCCAATTACTGATTACTGATTACTCCTTGAAAAAGTAACTTAGTTACTTTACTGATTACTCAATTGTAAAAGTAACTAAGTTAGATTACTAGTTACTTTTTTAGTTACTTTCCCCAGCTGTCGACAACAACCCTCTGCCACCTCAACATGACAATACTTGTTTTGCCAAAACTCACTTTATAGTCACCCTTTCTTTACTTCAATGAAAATAAATACTTGTTTTATAAAAAGTAAAGTAAAGACCTCTTTCTTGACCTCATATTTAACTGTTGACAGCACTGTAATGATACAACTTACAATTTCTAACCTACATTGTTTATGAATGTAACTGTTAAATTCTTTCTAACATTTTTTCTAACTTTTAAATTCTCTCTAAACATTTTACTTTTTTACATTTTACTGAAATTATTATTATTATTATTATTATTATAAGTAGTATTAGTAGTTGTAGTAAAAAAAGGCTTCAAAACTGGACCTTTAATCTAGGGGTGTTGTGGGTGGGGGGCACATCCTTGCCCCATGCTCCTATTCCATCTGGATTCGCCCCTGCTTTGGCGTTTGAGCACAAAGAATGGATAACATTTATTTATGCAGAAGCATCACTTATAAGCATCACTGCTTATAAGTAAGAAGAAGAATTTTAAATTCTATTCTGGAATTAACAGGGAGCCAGTGAAGAGAAGCCAATATGGGTGAAATATGCTCTCTCCTTCTAGTCTCTGTCAGTACTCTAGCTGCAGCATTTTGAATTAACTGAAGGCTTTTCAGGGAACTTTTAGGACAACCTGATAATAATGAATTACAATAGTCCAGCCTAGAAGAAATAAATGCATGAATTAGCTTTTCAGTATCACTCTGAGACAAGACCTTTCTAATTTTAGAGATATTGCGCAAATGCAAAAAAGCAGTCCTACATATTTGCTTAATATGCGCATTGAAGGACATACCCTGATCAAAAATGACTCCAAGATTTCTCACAGTATTACTGGAGGTCAGGGTAATGCCATCCAGAGTAAGGATCTGGTTAGACACCATGTTTCTAAGATTTGTGGGGCCAAGTACAATAACTTCAGTTTTATCTGAATTTAAAAGCAGGAAATTAGAGGTCATCCATGTCTTTATGTCTGAAAGACATTCCTGCAGTTTCACTAATTGGTGTGTGTCCTCTGGCTTCATGGATAGATAAAGCTGGGTATCATCTGCGTAACAATGAAACTTTAAGCAATGCTTTCTAATAATACTGCCTAAGGGAAGCATGTATAAAGTGAATAAAATCGGTCCTAGCACAGAACCTTGTGGAACGCCATAATTAACCTTAGTCCGTGAAGAAGACTCCCCATTTACATGAACAAATTGTAATCTATTAGATAAATATGATTCAAACCACTGCAGCACAGTGCTTTTAATACCTATGGCATGCTCTAATCTCTGTAATAAAATTTTATGGTCAACAGTATCAAAAGCTGCACTGAGGTCTAACAGGACGAGCACAGAGATGAGTCCACTGTCTGAGGCCATAAGAAGATCATTTGTAACCTTCACTAATGCTGTTTCTGTACTATGATGAATTCTGAAACCTGACTGAAACTCTTCAAATAAACCATTCCTCTGCAGATGCTCAGTTAGCTGTTTTACGACTACCCTTTCAAGAATTTTTGAGAGAAAAGGAAGGTTGGAGATTGGCCTATAATTAACTAAGATAGTTGGGTCAAGTGATGGCTTTTTAAGTAATGGTTTAATTACTGACACCTTAAAAGCCTGTGGTACATAGCCAACTAATAAAGATAGATTGATCATATTTAAGATCGAAGCATTAATTAATGGTAGGGCTTCCTTGAGCAGCCTGGTAGGAATGGGGTCTAATAGACATGTTGATGGTTTGGAGGAAGTGACTAATGAAAATAACTCAGACAGAACAATCGGCGATACCAGCATTACTGAAAGCAGTCGAACATAAAGATGTCTTTGGGATGGTTTTGAATAATTCTTTCTCTAATAGTTAAAATTTTATTTGCAAAGAAAGTCATGAAGTCATTACTAGTTAAAGTTAAAGGAATACTCGGCTCAATAGAGCTCTGACTCTGTCAGCCTGGCTACAGTGCTGAAAAGAAACCTGGGGTTGTTCTTATGTTCTTCAATTAGTGATGAATAGTAAGATGTCCTAGCTTTACGGAGGGCTTTTTTATAGAGCAACAGACTCTTTTTCCAGGCTAAATGAAGATCTTATAAATTAGTGAGACGCCATTTCCTCTCCAGCTTACGGGTTATCTGCTTTAAGCTGCAAGTTTGTGAGTTATACCACGGAGTCTGGCACTTCTGATTTAAGGCTCTCTTTTTCAGAGGAGCTACAGCATCCAAAGTTGTGCTCAATGATGATGTAAAGCTATTGACGAGATAATCTATCTCGTTTAATAGACCATATTTAACTGTTTTAGTCTGTAGTGCAGTTGAAGGTGCTATATTATTTTTCTTTTTGAATTTTTATGCTTAAATAGATTTTTGCTGGTTATTGGTGGTCTGGGAGCAGGCACAGTCTGTACGGGGATGGGGTATTGGGGGGATGGCATATCAGGTGTTATATCAGGATTCTGTCTGGTGTTCAAAAACTGTTAACCACTGTGGCTTATTGGTGACCATTTTAATTAGCTTCATGGAAAGTTGATTAGCTGCATAATGATTTGAAAGAAAAAAAAAATGCAGATATGCACTAGTCGTCTTCTTCTTTCGCCTGCTCTTGTTAGGGGTCATCACACTCATCTTAACCTTACCCTGACCTCTATATCTTCCTCTGTCACGCCAGCCACCTGCATGTCCTCCCTCAGCACATCCATAAACCTTCTCTTTGGCCTCCCTCTTTTCCATCCTCAGCATCCTTCTCCCTATATGCTCTGTGTTCCTCCTTGGTACATGTCCAAACCGTCCTACCTGTGCTGTCCCTCTGATATGTTCATTCCTAATCATGGGCACAATTTGGTGGGGGATAGGGGGGACATGTCCCCCCCCACCTTTTCAACCAGGGGGGACAGAATATGGTATGCCCCCCCACCTTCTGACATATATGTGTGTACTTGACACATGCTATGCCAGTCTTATGTGCAAACCATGTCAGTCTTATGTGCAAAACCATGTCAGAATAGTATCTTTGTTTCTGCAAGTTTGTATTTTTAGCAGCATTGACTTGTTTACAACACCTGTTTCTTGTTTGTCACATTAGGAATTTTGAAACCAAAAATAGTTGCCTCTAGGGACTAGTGTCTACACATAAGTATCAATGGACCATATGCTAATTTACTAAATTCTGAAAGTTAGAAAAGGAAATCAGAAAAGCTATCTGGGACCTCAGAAAGCCCACCTGCAATTATTGCTTGATCTCCAAAATCAGTCTATTCAAGTGAAATTATGTTCAGTATGAGTGTTGTCATTAGTGCCACTTTGAAAATTAGTGTTAAGTAATTTATCCTAAACTTATGATCTGTTGTTTTTTCAAATGTATGCAAAAACAAATCTTGAGAAAAAAAATACAGTATGCGATAGTTAATAATTATTAAGAGCCTGTTCTTTCATATTCATGAATACATATGACCACATTGCAGTTGTTTTTTTTAATGAGAGCTCAACCTATCATTCTTTTTGAGTTCTACACATGTCTCTGGAGATGTGGGTGCCCAGAAACCTAAAGGTGGTGGCAGTTTCCACCCATTCTCCATTTATGAGGGGGTGGGTGGTGGGGAGGTGGGGGAGTCCTGTCTGTTCTTTCTGAAGTCTATGATCAGTTCTTTTGTCTTATGAACGTTCAGGGTCAGGTTGTTTTCTGAGCACCAGAGTGACAGTTCCTCCACCTCGGCCCTGTACGCCGTCTCATCCCCATCACAGATGAGTCCAACCACTGTGGTATCATTCACATATTTTATAATGCGGTTGGTTGATTGGGTTGGAGAGCAGTCGCAGGTGTACAGGGCATAAAATTGAGGGCTTAGAATGCAGTCTTGAGGGGAACCAGTGCTGAGTGTAAGTGTGGGGGAGTGGTGGGGGCTGAGCTCACAGACTGTGGATGACTCATCAGAATGTTTTTAATCCAGTTACAGGTGGGGAGGGGGATCTGTAATTTCAGCAGTTTGGTAATGAGAATGTCCGGTATGATGATGATAAATGATGAGCTGTAGTCCACATAGAGCATCCTCACATAGCTCTTCTTTTTCTCCAGAAGGCTCAGCTCTGTGTAGAGAATGAGGGTGGTGGTGTCCTCTGTAGACCGGTTTTCCCTGTAAGCAAACTGGTGGGGGTCAAGGGAGGGAGGGAGGCAGTCTCTGATGTGCTGGAAGACTGATTGCTCCAGGCACTTCATGATTATAGACATGAGGGCGATGGGTCTGTAATCATTCAGGCTGTCATGGTAGGGTTTTTGGGGATGGGGACGATGGTGGTGGCCTCCAGGTGGAACCTAGAGGCAGACAAAATTACCAACACTGCCTCCAGGTGGACAACACGATCAGTGACACTCTTGTGGGTGAGGCCTGTGTCCAATCTGTCTTGTTTTGGACAGGAATTGTTTTTCTGTTTGGCACAAATAATTTGTGTGGCATCTTATTGTTTTGAAATAGTTGTACAAAAAAATGCCCAAATCATTTCCTGCATTTTAATATAAATAGTTGTATATAACTTTGGTTTTTGCTACATTTGTACATATTTTTTTGAAATTTACCATTTATATTGGCATTCTAAGTTAAAAAAAAAATGGTTTGTTCAACATGTTTTCGCAGTAAAAAAAAGAATCTTGCCCATATAAAAACCTTAGAAGATTGCCTTATATCTGTGAGAAGTTGGTTGTCTAGTAATTTCCTACTCTTGAATTCTGATAAGACTGAAATGATGGTTCTTGGTCCAGCCAGACATCGGCATCATTTTGACCAGTTGGCGCTTAATTTTGGTTTGTGTGTTGTGCATCATACGGACAAAGTGAGGAATCTTGGAGTACTTTTCGAACCTACATTGTCTTTTGGTCCCCACATTAGAGACATTATGAGGACTGCCTTCTTTCATCTGCGAAATGTGGCGAGGATTCGTCCCATCCTGTCTATAGCTGATGCTGAGACTTTGATACATGCGTTTATTTCTTCTATTGGATTATTGTAATGTTTTATTTTCTGGCCTGCTGCAGTCTAGCATTCGAGTACTTCAGTTGGTACAGAATGCTGCTGCCAGACTTTTGACACAAAGTAGAAGGTTTGACCACATTACTCCCATTCTGGCATCCCTTCATTGACTACCGGTTTCTGCCAGATCGGATTTTAAAGTTTTATTGTTGGTTTATAAAATTGACCCTTGCGTTCGCAGGGCTTCTTTGTGTTCCGAGGATGAACAAGAAGTCTGTGGGGTATAGAGCCTTCTCCTACCGTGGTCCGACTCTTTGGAACGATCTACCTGCTGTTATTCGGCAGTCTGACATGGTGGAGACTTTTAAATCAAGACTGATGACCCACTTTTTTAGACTATCTTATCATTAATTTAATTTGTGTTTGCTTTGTAATTTCCTTTTATTCTTCGGTGTTTTATCTTTTTATTGTGCTTTTCTTGCTTTTAATTTTGATTTTAGATTAATTTGTGTTGTTGTGAATTGTGTGAAGTGCCTTGGGGCGACTTTGTCGTGAGCTGGCGCTATATAAATTAATAAATTAATAATAATAAGTTGAAACTTTTTTTCTGTTCGGATTTTATGTTTTTGTGCAATCTTATACTGTATTTACACAATGAACTTGTCAGAATGAAAGAAAAGCTGTAACGTCACACAGGTGAGGAAGTCACCAAGTACGGCAAAGCAAAAAGTTTTTTTTAAGGTAAATTATTAAGGTAAAACCAAAAGTAGTCAAAAATGGCCATTTATACCCTGGACTCCAGAGGGTTAAAGTAGACCTGCATTGAAATAAATGTGGTCAGATCTCAGAAAGAAATAGCTGATATGTATTTATAAGACCCTTATGAATGCAGTAAAGTAAATCTGCAAGCCCAAATTTGTAATTCAGCAGAGAAATCGTCATTTAAAAATGACAAATTTGCAGCTAAAATTTGGCCCTCAGCGAAAACTCTTTGTACATCTGGGTCATTGCAGTGACGTCCGGCAGAAGACGGAGCGCTCCCGCCTTCAGTCCGATCCCGCATTGAAATTGATTTTATCTGTTAGTTATCCGTCCTCATTCCCTTCTTCCTTCTCGCCCTGCCCACTGTGTGCATTGGCTGTGTGACTGCAGTGGGAATGGAGCAGAAAGGATGTCTAGTTCAGGAAAGTGCTATGACGCCACAGCTCTGCTGAGGACTGCACATTAGTAAAGCTCAGAGAGAGAGTGAGTGAGAGAGAGAGAGAGAGAGAGAGAGAGAGAGACTTTAACTACATAGAGGAATTTCTGAGACAAATGAGGAGCATAAGTGATTACTTAGGATATGATAAAGGCTTTCTTTACTTGCTTTCCCTCTTACATGATGCGTTGTTAGGGTTGAGTGATCACAGTGACATGCATCATAAGCGAGTTGCTGAGGAGAGGCGGGAAAGAGGTTTTTTGAATGAGTCAGCGTCACCGTGTTCAGCAGAGGACGTAAGTAAGAGCAGTGCTGCCAGCTGAGAGGGGTGCACACAGGCACCACTGAGCACAACGAGGAGCTGCAGTGAACATGTTGGGCCAACCTGGACACTCAACCTCAGGCAAGAGGCATCCAGTGTATCGTGTGACTCACAGGTGTGTATAACAGACACGTATGATTGTATAGTTAGCCGCTCGGCAGGTATTTTTGCTGAAGCTTTCCAGCAGCTGCAGGACGAGTGCTTTGCACTGAATATCACTAAGTGGTTTTATAAAGGACAGTATATGTGCTTGCTTGCTCATTTATGTGCATGCATGTATGCTGAGAACTGCCAGTTATCTATTTTTTGTAACAGAAAAGCAGGTGCTCCTTTAAAAAAAAGCCAGTTTGTCATCATTAATACTGATTTTGGGAAGACTATCTGTCAGTGTGTACTAATGGAGCTCTTTTTACAGGCATAGGGAGAGAAAGATGAGATGCTCACTGCGGTGTTTTATATTCACAGGTCGTTGGCCACTCTCACAGGCTGATAATAATGATGTTCCTGTATGTACATGGTCAATATAATGTTGTTTGTCTCTTTCACAAGGCTAGTGGAGGTCTAGTGCCGTGCTTCACCTCTGGTGTGTATAGTTTGGTGTGCCGTAATTCAGTTGAGCAGTGAAACGATTCAACTTCTGTTCATTAGAATATTTTGAAGCATAATCTTGTCTGACATTATCATCAAAATTCCATTGAAATCCGTTAGTTTGAATCAGGCTTTATACCTCCAAAAAGAGATAGCACGTAAGAAAAATTTGCATAATTTTCAATAGTACTGACATTGCAGGAGGGACTTGAAGTTTCAAACCAAATGGGTCAGCCCTTAGTACTAGGTCCTTAGTAGTAGCAGTAGTAGTAGTAGTAGTAGTAGTAGGTAAATGCATCTAGTTGTTCTCTGTGGCTCAGTAGTTGGCACTCTTGCCTCACAGCAAGAAGGTTTGACGTTTGATTCCCCTCATGTCCAGTTCTCAGAGACTGTGACAGAAGAGGTCCAAAGCACTGCACTTTTCACTTATGGTACCAGCAGGATGACACTTGAGTCGCTCATGGTAACAGGAATACTTAACTAATCTGACTAAACCAGTTGAACTACAAAAACACAGTAAACCAATCACCCTAACACTGTTAAACATGAACCACAATAACAACATTGAAAACCCCAAACTCCCATGGTGCACTGCAGTGCAATGTCCATTATTTACTGGTTAGCTATCATCGCTAATTTCTCAAAAAATATGAGCCCTATCACCTTTCCTTTTTTGCAATGTTCATCCTTGACTCAAAATACATAAGCATATCAAACAGCAAATGTCAGCTCTCCCTGGTTTCACTGTGATTGAAGCCATACCCACGCACGCACACAGAGGCCACTTGGCTATTATAATATACTGTAGATTGATGTTACTGCCTGAGCATTCTTTAGTCAAATCTATGATAGAAATGTACATGTAACTGTTTTAGTTTTAATAAATGTTCTTATGAGCTCATGATTTGGATGTTATTGTGTGCTTAAGTACCTGATTGTCCAATATCTTGGAAACATGGTATATAAAAAGTAAAAAATACCATGATCTAATTCAGTTAATTCCAGAGCTATTTGGTATATTTAGATGGACAAAGAAGGCCCTTTATAAGTCCATAATGCAAAAGCACCCCCAAAAGTCCTGGCTTTTTAAAAGTTTTTTAAGAAACAAATCATCCATCTGCAGTTTTCCAGAAAACCACCGAGCAAATTCAAGTCTCCTTGCCATTTGCTGGGGAGTTAGTTCACTCTGAGACTGAATTTTGTATGGAAAGAGTTGCAAGTCAGCCCTTTGGATGCATTGCACAGAACGTTCGCTGAATTAGGGTCAACTGCGACATCATTCCTGGACTTTAAAGTCTTGCAGAACAAACATTAGGGTTCCTGAAATGAGAAAAGCCATTATTTTCCAGTAAAACCATTTCCTGGTATTCATATTTCAAAGTACTTTGGGTACATTTTTGGGACACCCTGTGTGTGTGTGTGTGTGTGTGTGTGTGTGTGTGTGTGTGTGTGTGTGTGTGTGTGTGTGTGTATTTTTAAGAGAATATGAATGACAACACAAAAACTTTTTTTTCACTCATGGTTAGTAGTTGGGTGAAGCCATTTATTGTGTGTCCTCTTTTTAAATCAAAATGACAAGAGAACTACCCAAATGACCCTGATCCAAAGTTTACATACCCCTGTTCTTAATACTGTGTATTGCGCCCTTTAACATCAGTGACAGCTTGGAGTCTTTTGTGGTAGTTATGGACGAGGCTCTCTGATGGTAAAGCTACCACTGAATATGCTTTGGACTTTATTTACATCAATTATGAAGAAATACAAATAATATGGCACTCTATGGTAAATCTGCATGGAGTAGACAGTTCTCAAAAACTGACTGTGCAAGAAGTAGAAGAGTGAGGAAAGCCACCAAGACACCCAGAAAATCCAGACGTTATAGGCTTACTTGGCTGTGATTGGAGAAATTATGCACAGTGCAAGAATTATTTCACAATGTCTATTTGGGCAGCGCAGTCTCGTTTGAGGGTGGGCTCTAAAGGGGTAAAATATGATGCATATGAAGTAATTTCTCTACTTCCGGGAACAGAAACATGGCATTTTCTCTGAGATTTTGGGCAAATTGCACACAAACAAATTGAAAATACAAAGAAAAAGTAACAATGCTGTGGAAAGTGGACATGTGTTGCGGTTTAGGACCCAGAGCTCAAACGTGTCGAGGCAGTTGTGCAGGCAAGAGAACATACCTACTCTGGGTCGCTGTGTAGGCTAACACTTATCGACATGGCCAGTCCCATTCGCCTCGTCTTCTCTTCTCCTCTGGGAACTGAAAAACTGCACTTTTTGTGATTGCTTTGGTGATTGCAGCCGAAAACAAAACAGTACACCATTTTTCCGTGTGAAGTTATGGTGTGTATATATTGTGCAATGGGAGTGGCTGTCCCTATAAGTGGTCAAATCCCACGATATCACACAGGGTTCAAATAAGACTGCGGTGCCCTATTGAGTTCCATGTTTTTATACATTGGCGAAACAGTTTTTCCACCTGCACTTTCATTTAGTAAATGACAGCAAAGTGAAGAACTGTTCAGCCTACGTACAGTAGATAGTAGATTCTCTCTGATTTCTCTCTTGTTTTCAATGTATCTTTTAACTGTGCTTGTTTCAGCCTCCAGGTGGTGGTCATGAAGCATAGTGTAGGAGTCTTTAATGCTCCAGGGTCAAATATGCTAAAACCTTTGGGGTTAACTGCCTTGACTTCGATCATCCATGATCATTCTGGCTTTTTGTTCAATTTACTGTATTGTCCCTGGATCACGGATAGCTACTTTGCCTTTTGCGAGTAACTGTGGAGTACTTTATGAGACGACCTAATAGTCCTTACGATCATCACTGAGTAGCAACCCTTCAGATTGTGGCAGTTAAATTTCAAACCACTAAGCAGTACATCATAAGGCTTATTTTGTTTTATTTTTACTTTTAGTTTGCATGAGTCAGAGTGCTCTGTGCAATGTACTTATTTGTGTTGGTCTGTTCTTCAAGACTTCCCACAGCTGCTTCTGGAGCTCAGCCCACACACCCTGAGAACCTTAGCTATACCATATGTACAGCCTAATACACATATTACATGTGCTGTATCTCATTTTTCCTTTTTTTTGTTTTTGAAAGGGTCAGTTCTTTGCATTGGTGACTTAAAGTGGATATGACACTTAAAGACAACATAGTCTTATTACATGTAACAAAGGTTATATAATTCGGTCAACCTAAGCATTTTGGGAAGATGGATGCGGTTCTCCCGTTATATACAACATTGAACGTCCCGCCACTGAAAAATGTGCACGCCCCGTGACCAGCTTCCCGCTGACCACCAAGCCTGAAATACGTCACTACGTGTAGACCGTATCGGCTTGCGCGCCTGGTGGCTGTTGATTACACTTTTTTTAGCGGCAGAAACTTTGATTAAACACAGCTCTCAGGGACTTGTTTGTCGATATGCCTGACCAGTGTGTCGCAACATATTGCACAAACACAAGGGCAAAAGGTTTTAGCCTTTTCAAGTCCAGGCAGATTGATCGAAAGCTGCGGTGTTGTGTGATGCACGAAATGTCAGGTTGCCGCTCGCTCCGCTCTCACACACGCACACGCATTTGCTCCCGACAGCTGACACTTTCCTCTACCGTCTCCATGTTCTCGCACCGCTCACAGGAACACATAAAATGTCAACCCCAAATAATATGTTCACAATAATCTTGAAATGGTCAAGGAACTTGTAAAAATATCAGTGCAATATGGAGTAAACACGACAGCGGCATGTTCACTGTTGTTTTCAGCGATCTTTTTCAAAACTTTCGGAGTTTATTTCCTATTCTTTCATGAAAATAACGTAACTAAACATGGATGAATGCAATGCCAGGCACTCGAAAACGGCAAAAACCCGCAGGTAATGACGGTGGTCCGCAAGTAATAACTACACTGTTGCGGCTCCGGAACAATAACAAAGGCAGTAAACAGACGCTAGAATCAAAAATGCTATAATTATAGTGTTATAAACAGCAGCAACAAAAATCAAAGCCTCCCTTACCATCCATTGTTCTGCAGCATTTCAAAATCCATCGGAATTGGCACGTCTCTTGCCTCTGCTTCGGCTCCGCCATAAGCTCCGTCGGCATTATTTTCCAGAATGCTCCTGGTTTGAATGTTCGTCTGAAAGATACGGCTCCAGTCTGTAGGATCTAATCACTGCTGCGACATCCTCAGGATCCGAGTCAGTCTCGATTTCCTTACAGAAATAATCCACACTTGAAGAGTCAGAAAAGTTCTTGATCTTGTCACTGTCCATGCTGAGGTCTGTCTGTTCCTGTTGTTACTTGAACAGACAAAGACGGGACTCTCCACGCTGTGACATCACTGCATCACGTGACCGCTGATGGAACGCGCTTTCCAAGAAACACACTTTTGAGAAGCTGTACAAACTTTATTTCTCAGTGATAATGATTAAAACCACTTTCAACTTACTATACTGTATGTATATTTTGATATTTTAGATGTCATATCCACTTTAAATAACACTGCACTGGAACATAACACAGTACGTCCATTTCTTGATCTCATTGCAGCGTCTTTGTTCAGGAAAGTGATCAAAGCGTGTGCCCTGTTTTCCCAGTAGTGACTTGCTCAAATTCACATGGCTTCAAAGTAACCAATACAATTAAGTTCTCCTGTTTGCACATTCCTGTGTTTCCCATATCACCCAGGGGTCACAGCTCCTATTCTTAAAATGATTCATATTGCCAATTTTAGTGGGGTGATCTGATGACCACTCACTGATCCTTATATATGATATCATGCTTTTTACCCAACGCCATCAAATATGACCATTGGATATTGAAGAAGGTTTTGCGTCCGTCCGTCCATCCGTCCGTCCGTCCTTCTGTCTGTGCTCAGCATAGGTCCAGTCCTATTGCTCCCAGAGTCTTGAAATTTACAGGAAATATTCTTGGGACACCGAACTTGGACCAGATTCAAAGAGAGCTAACCTTGACCTATTTTAAGAAGTATTTTAAGAGGTTAAAAAGTCACAATGTGTTTGAATCTGTTCAGTTTTGTTTTTGAGTGTTGGGTGTGACAGCCAATGCACTGTGACGTCAGCGGTTGGTCTCTGCAAAATCGCATAGTTTTGAGTGTTTATATGCATGTTTCTCATATCTTATGTCAAAGCTAGCGAGAAACAAACACTTCTAAAACTGAAAACGCTGTTTATGTAACCTGATAACACCTCTGGAGTAATTTCCAAGACATTTAGCAGACGTTAGCGTGCATGATGTCTGCTCATATATTATGTAAAAGCTAGCGAGAAAAAAACACGTCTAAAACTGAAAACGCTGTTTATGTAACCCAATAATACGTCTGGAGTCATTTACAAGACATTATCAGACGTTAGCGTGCATGCTAACTTCCCCAAACTCAAAGCTACCTTTCTATTGGAATTACATTTATCTCAATAATACCGGCAATTTCACAGGGGGTGACCTACAAATATTCCTTGATTTGCACAATTTCCGCTCTTAAAACGTCAATATTGTTTTTGATTGATTGATTGATAGAGGGGCTTTATTGAACATGTACAAATTGTACACAAGACAGTAGGATCTTAATAATTAATTAAACACCTGCAAATTATAAAGAACACAATACTCATATTGCTGAGGGTATTTTAGCATTGTGTTCCATTTATTCTTTATTCTTGATAAAGTTACTGAACATATTTATCATTAAAGTTGGTGCGCTGCCCTCATTGGCCAGATGTCCTGCTGTGCTCTCAGATACAGAAGCAGAGGGTCTTAATGCCAGCCTGCAAAAATTCACCTATGAGCAGCAGTTCATTGAGACTGAGAATTCAGGCCAGATGTGATTCAGTATTTGAAGCTCATTTCATTCCAGCATCAATGAGTCTCATCTAGGTGTGTCCAGTTTGTTCTGGTGGTTTGTTTTTAAATGGAATTTTCATCTGTTTTAGACGGTCACGCCTTGTGTGCTCTGCAAGATAAGCGACATTTGACTTGACATTTAGATCAATGGTTTAGTCACTTCCAGCTGAGTCTTTCAGCTCGCTCAGACCCAAGCATAGCTTATTCAAGTTCATCCTAGCCCTGTTTTCCCTCACCCTCACTGAAAATGTATTTGAGAGTAACAGAGTGCCATTTGTATGCTAAGCTGGCACAGAGGTCATCTTAAAATGTCTCATCCACTTCACCTACATTGGTGCAGGGGACAGTACACCAATAGCTAGCGGTGAAACTATACCAAAGAAGGGATATGACCTCTCCTTAACCACACATTTTTCTGTGCGTGTGACAGAACATTTCCAAAGGAGCTATTACCTCTAAGAATAGACATAATGATGATGCATAACAGAAGGTTGAGGTATTTGAAAAGGGAGTATTCTCTGTGTGAAGACCGTGACCTTTTAAGTTCCTTAGCTTGTGATTTAGCCGAGCCTCTGTGTAGGATTGAAATTCCAGGGAAGGGATTGTTCTCTAAAATCTCTGTGCTGCTGGGTACTCTGAGTTTTGGAACACCAGATGTGGACCACCTCTCTTTACCGATGTCTGACATAATAAGCCTTTTAAGTCTCAACACACTGTCGATGCTATCAGGACACCATGATCTAAAAATAGATTTTAAATTCTATTCCCATTTGCCAGTCAAGTGGAACCTCTGTTCCATTTGTTTATTTTCTCAGATAAAATGATGAATGATGCAGTGAAAAATTATGTGCTGAACAGTGGCAGGAAAACAGACTTGTGCAAAGGGCTCAAGGTCATTTGAGATTTATCCCTACTCATTTTGCTAGTTATGCAGCAGGAAATATCTGGACAAACCCAGGTACTATGAGCAAAAACATTGGGTTTTACATGTTCATTGTTCCTGGGCCTTGTTTAGTGAAAATATTACATCAGCCAGATAGTGCAGCAGATAAGAGAATATTTGGAGCGTAATCCTGCAAATGGTGATACAAGCATCAAATTTGGCACAAATACTCCTTAGACATTACTCTTTTGACATAACCAATTAGCTACCTGAATTTTCAATATGCAGCCAGGTAGTGGTCAATTGAAGAATTATACAGGGGTCAAAATTAAAAGATGCACTAATCATATTGAAAACTATATCACATTATTCGCTTCATCATAACAATTTCAATAATGTATAGTTTGGACTATCTGTGACTGAATATTACGGAGTTATGGGTTAAAAACAGCAAGAATGGTGACAAAGGTCAGTTTCAGTTTGTACAGGGGTCAAAAGTTAAAGCCCCAATTTTGGTAAAGTGTTATGCAAATTATTAGTTGAGTTAACAGAGTTTTAAAAAGGAATAGTTTGGACTATGTGTCATGCTTAGTTATGTTACGGGTTGACATATGTGACATGCTATAGAATCCAATGGACACTGAGCTTGTTTGACCTTTACTTTGGAGACCAAGCATTCAACATTGTTAAAACTGTTCCATTTATTCATCCTATTAGGGCACTCAATAAAGACCTGACAAACTACACAGGTATGTGTCAAGAATGATCGGTACGGGAGGCTGACATCCCAAAAAATATACAAAATTATTAACAACTAATTTCTGTCTCAAGGTGTTAACCGGTTTAAAGTAAACTGGGATTTTGTGCTGTCTGAAGATCCTCTGTAGTTTTTCCCCTACTCCTGCTAAATAAGGGAGAGACACTCCTCTTCTTCTTGTCTCCGTCTCCTGTCTATCTGGTCTCTTTGTTCTCTGGGACTTCTGCACTTTATCCAGGGACCATCGTGGGTACCCACATACTGTGGCCAGTCATACTGTGAAGTCAGACTACCAGAGCAAGAATTTTAGCTGAGGAAGCTTCTGCAAATTGAAGCGAAACGTCCTTGCGTCAAGCAACCCAGTCAAGTCGAAGATTCAAGCTTCTCTACTATGGAAACCACCTGGACAACTGAGAGCCTACACAGAAACAAAGGGCTTGCAGCATAAAACTTGTGCCAAATCATTATGTGAATCATAAAAATTACAAATCCGTGTTGTTCCATATGGGATTGAGTGACGTAGAGATGAATGATCTGTTGCAGTGACCCCAGATGAATGGTAGCAGTTGAAAGAAATTTGTTTCAAACATGGTCTCCAACCTGTATTCTCAGCCAACGCTGGTACCCATGTACAACTGTGTGTACAGGAATTGAATCCAGGTCTGCATTATAGTTATCCAACTTCTATACAACAGACCTAAATTGGAGAGGCTCTGTATTGTTTTAGTTGAAAGGATAGTTATTTTAATATCATTTCTATTAAAAATGTTATTTTTGAGATAAACAGCATGTTCACTTTTTACCCGAGGCCGTCAAATATGGCCATTGGGTATTGTGAAGGCTTTGCGTCCGTCCATCCATCTGTCTGTGTTCAGCATAGGTCCAGTCCTATTACTGCCATAGTGTTCAAATTCACAGGGAATTCTTGGAAAACAGCCCTTGGACAAATTGAAAGATGGCTAACCTTTACCTCTTTTAAAAGGTGTTTTAAGAGGGGGTGACAGCCAATCAGAGCAGAGCAGCACCATAATGTCAGTGGCTGGTCTAGCTAGCTGGACGGGACCACTCCTTCCACAAGGCGTGCTCACAGGCGAATGACGTCACCGACAGGCGTGGAAAAACTCACGCACAAGGTTTCAAGCTTGTCTGACGTGAAAACATATGAATCAAATCCATATAGTTTAAAAAAATAAATAAAAAGGTACGATACTTTATGGACAGACCTCGTATGCAGCATATCTTTTTATGCAAAAACTTTGTGAAACCATTTATGTTGTTAATTTTCTGTTATTTTGCAAGACAGTAGCATGCTTTAAAAATCATGCATGCCAATATACTCTGTACCTCTCTTGTAGTAGCTGTATTACTGCTCAGTGGGACTGTGTTCAGTGGCTGATTTGCTCTGACGTATGTGTTTGTAATGAACACTGCACGGGAGAACACACACACACACACACACACACACACACACACACACACACACACACACACACACACACACACACACACACACACACACACACACACACACACACACACACACACAAACCTAATTAAGAAATAGTTATAATGGTAAGATGGTTCTATAGATATTAATGCTCTGCTGCAGTGAACTGTGCTGCATACAAGCTCACACACTGTCTTGGCCAAGATTCTCTGCAGCAAAATTTACCAGAGTAATCAAATTTCCCCTATGCAGCAGCAGCATTGGTATTTCTATCAGGTTTGTTACTTGCCATTTGAACCTTAAAAATTCTAAGAAAGATGTGTAATCAGTGGTTTAATGCAAGATCTGTTGCCTCTTTTTGGTGTTCATATATTTCTACACCAACATAATACACGTGCGCACGCACGCGCGCACACACACACACATACATTGTGTTGTGTGGAGGACTGTTCAGTGAGATGACATAATCGTGACTCTGGCATGATGACATTAGGGGATTACACATTTCTCAAAATAAGCACGAACTGAATGCGATTGTTGGAGAATGCAGTGATGTGGTAGCCCCCCTAACCTAAGCCCCACACAAAAGCTTTGGTAAATGATTTGTATGGATAAAAGGGATTTCTTTGGATACAGATTAATGTACGCTGTCAGGGTAAAACTATGCCAAACCCTGGCCTTCTGTTTCCTTACATTGATAGGTTTGTGCTTTTGTTGGACCCCTTGGCACTGTTTTTCCTTGGCTTTGGAAAAGCCTAAGTATGTACCTTATCAAATGCAATTAGTGTGTGAGTGAGTGAGTGTGAGAGAGAGAGAGAGAGTTTCTGTATGTGTATATGTAGGTGTATGGGTTAGAGCTGGTGTGTGGGTGTAAGAGAATGTGTGTAAGAGAGGGAAAACACAATTGCATTTATTTAAAGGGGAGCTATGCAACATTTCTACCTCAGTTTTACAGAGAGTAACCATGATCATTAAATGACTTGATTTGGGGAGAATGGGACCCTCCCCCACCACCACCACCAAGGGTCTCGTAGCAAAAAAACAACCTTGCAACTTCAGGGAGGCCGACCCGGTGTCCTTTGAACGAGAGTCTCAGGTCTCTTAAGAAACACAAACTGCTTTATGGCATTACAGCAACACACACACTGGCTTGCAAAAGTATTCAGCCCCTTGGTATTTCACACAATACAAAAAGTAAATCAGGCTTCTCAATATAAAAATTTCTACAATTATCTTCCTTAGACTCAAACTGAAATAAATCTCGACAATGTTGTGTGGGCCGCCCGAAGAGGAGGTACTGCTGGCCAACGCCAGAGGTGATTTTGGGCTATCCATGGAGACTGCAGACCTCCTGGTCCACCACGTCGTACGTCTGCATGGTATCCCAACAAACATAGTCTCGGATCATGGTCCCCAGTTCTCCTCGCAAGTCTGGAGGAGTTTCTGTGGGGAACTGGGGGCCACCGTGAGCCTTTCGTCCGGGTACCACCCTCAGACCAACGGACAGGCAGAGCGGGCCAACCAGGAGCTGGAACAGGCCTTACGATGTGTGACATCCGCACACCCGACGGCCTGGAGTCAGCATCTGGCCTGGATCGAGTACGCTCATAACAGCCAAGTCTCATCTGCTACCGGCCTCTCCCCGTTCGAAGTGTGTTTGGGGTACCAGCCCCCATTGTTTCCGGCTGTGGAGGGAGAGGTCGGGGTTCCCTCGGTCCAGGCCCACCTCAGGAGGTGCCGTCGGGTGTGGCGAACAGCCCGCTCTGCCCTGCTGAAAGCCCGGACGCGGGCGAAGAACCATGCAGACCACCGACGCGCCCCGGCCCCTGAATACCAGCCCGGGCAGGAGGTCTGGCTGTCAACCAAGAACATCCCGCTTAACACGGAGTCACCAAAACTGATGGACAGATATATCGGACCATTCAAGATTGCCAAAATCATCAGTCCAGCCGCAGTGAAGCTGAAACTCCCTGCTTCACTGCGGATCCATCCAGTTTTTCATGTCTCCAAGCTTAAACCATATCACACCTCAGACCTTTGCACCCCCGGACCAGCACTGCCTCCTGCCCGCATCATCGACGGCGAGCCTGCATGGACAGTCCGCAGGCTTCTACATGATCATTAAATGACTTGATTTGGGGAGAATGGGACCCCCACCCCACCCCCTCCACCAAGGGTCTTGTAGCAAAAAAACAACCTTGCAACTTCAGGGAGGCTGACCCGGTGTCCTTTGAACGAAAGTCTCAGGTCTCTTAAGAAACACAAACTGCTTTATGGCATTACAGCAACACACACACTGGCTTGCAAAAGTATTCAGCCCCTTGGTATTTCACACAATTTAATTTGTTTATGGCATTTCAAATACAAAAAGTAAATCAGGCTTCTCAATATAAAAATTTCTACAATTATCTTCCTTAGACTCAAACTGAAATAAATCTCTACAATGTTGTATGGGCCGCCAGAAGAGGAGGTACTGCTGGCCAACGCCAGAGGTGATTTTGGTTTATCTATTGACCGTTCATTTACACCCCCTGTTGTGGGTCCGTGCATTACACTTTCCCCAACATACAACTTGATATAAATTAATTAAAAATATAAAAGCCAAGATGATGGGTTGCATAAGTAATCAGCCGCCTTAGTATAATACCTGTAAATAATCAGTTTAATTGCCAGTTTTCTTCAGACAAGTCAGGGGATGGATACATGAACATTTTCCATTTTCCTGAATATGTCTTGAACTTTATTTACATCAGTTATGAAGAAATACAAACAGTATGACACTCTACGGTAAATCTGTGTGGAGTAGACAGTTCTCAAAAACTGAGTGACTGTGCAAGAAGAAGAGTGAGGAAAGCCACCAAGGCAACCAGACAACCCAGAAGAATTTACAGGCTTCTGTGACTGGAGAAATTGTGCACAATGCAAGTTTTGCATTGTGTATCCCTAGTTATTAGGGCTGCAGCTATTGATTATTTTTGTAATCGAGTATTCTATCGATTATTCTGGTAATTAATCGAGTAATCGGATTAAAAAGTACGTTTTGCTGAAATGAGGATGGGATGCGGCTTTCTGTTCTGCTTTTTTTTTTTTCCCTAACTTGTAAAATGTAACCATTTGGAGTTGTTTTTTTTTTTTTTTTGTAAGGTTGTTCGACTGGATCCCTACGTGATTTTTTTTTTATTTTTTTTATCCCTGTTTCTCTGCGATTCAGCAGATGCATTTCAGCAGGAGGTTGAACATGCAAGCCTCGCAGTTTTTTTTTAAGTTACCGTGTCTGTGAAGCATTGTGTGTTGCCCAGAAAAAGCGAAACACTTAGTGCAAGTCTGAACAGCAGCCGGCTTCTACTGTGGGTACCCAGCCGTCGGGTCAATAGTCACTCACCACGTCGAGCAGACCATGTGTTTTTTAATAATAGACAAACACACTGCTTCGCTTTAAATGTGCAGTAAGTCTATTTCAGATGATCAGTGTGGACCCTCTCGTGTCGCATTGTAAAGCGGTAGCTTTAAGGGCTAAATTATTAGCTGTTACACGGCCTGAGCGCATGCTCTAGTCTTCTTCTGTTGTTTTTCTGGGGACATTACGGCACCACACACAGGCCTGGCATATGTACTACAATGTTTAAAGGAAGCATCGAGGCGCAGAATTTGCCTCGATCATTTTTTGTAATCGAATTATTCAAGTAATCGTTTCAGCCCTACTGGTTATACAGCTTCATGATGAAGTGAAGGATTTTCTTAAAATGAAGACCTGAAAGTTCAGCTACAATTTGCCAGAAGGTACATCTGAGATACAAGCCTAGATTTAATGTTTTGCTGAAAGAAACCCCTCCTCTGTACCACTTCATTGTGTGTTTGTGTAAGGTCTACATGGTTATGACAAAAGATGTAGAGAAAGTGTGAAAGGAGTGTTCATAAACTTTTTGCGATTGAATATTTTACATTTTCTTGGGTTCCTACTTCTTATGTGTTTTTCACAATTCATACTTTAATTCATGATTTATTTACCAAGATTTATTTCTGGTTTTGTTGATCAGTTTCTTAAACTGTGTTTTAACTGAACAGTTATTTGTTTTGTCAGGTTTGAATGACTTCAGTTCTGAACAGTAACAGAGTAGCATTGCAAGTTTAACACTATAATGTCGTACGTATCATTTTTTGATACATACGTTTCTTGGGACAGGCATTATAGGGTTACGTATTGCTGAATAAAATGCTGTGCATTGAACTTGTCTGTGTTCGGTTTTAATTGAATAAATTTAATTAAAATTAAATAATTTACTTCAGTGGGGCAGCACGGTGGCTTAGTGGTTAGCACTGTTGCCTCACAGCACGAAGGTCGTGGGTTCAATTCCCGTGGCCTTTCTGTTTTGAGTTTGCTACATATTTTATAAACAGTACCCAATCTAGAGCCTGTGGGTCCTCACGGCAGCACACTAGTTAACTATTATTACACTAATTAAATACAATGCCAATTTTGAACATTGATAATTGAAAATTCTCTGATTTTAGTTTCTTAAATGTCTTCTTTTTTTTTCTTTCTTTACTCTTCTGTGATGATAAACTGAATACCTTTAGGTTGTGGACAAATAGGGGTGGGAATGGAGAATTGTTCTAATTAAGAACCAGTTCAAAATTTTTCAGTGTATCATGATTGTGTACCTCAGATGTTATCAGTTACTATCTTGATGTCAAACTGCTTTGGGTAACAAAGATAACAACTATACTGAGACTGAAATTGTGTGTAGGCCTGCATATTTCCACACAGAAAATGCATGAGGAATCAATAACAGTTTCTGTAACCCGAAATGGCTTGAAACAAATGCTGAACTCTGACACAGGCTTTCAAAAGGTTTTACTGAAAATACTTGCAGGGTTCAACACACAAGAAGGCAGTCAATTATCAGCAACAGTAACCAAAACATGAGGCAAAAGGCGGGGTCCAGAAAACAGGCTGAGAGTCAAAAAACACGGCAGGGCTAAGAAAAAAACACAAGACAAAAACTCAGAGGACAGCCTGGAAGCGAAGGCGGTGAAGCACAACAATCTGGTGGAGAGAAGAGGGAAAAGAATAAATACAGGACGTGATGAGCAGGAGATGAGACAGGTGTGAGAGAAAGATCTAGAGCAGGACGTGGATAACAACCCGTCCAACACCAAGCTCCCAAGTGAAAGACGAGAACGCATTGACACAAACACCAAAAATAAAATAAAAGACACTTCACAAAACAATCCAAAAATACCAATCCTGACAACAACAGGATCAATAAAGAATCACATTGTATTGCTGTAGATAAAGTCTCATCCATTCCCATCTTTATGGACATAAGACTTTTGAGGATATTATCTTGGGCTTTGGGAAATGCTTATCAACATTTTCACTATTTTATGGCATTTTATGGACCAAGCAGTTAATGGATTAATGGAACAAATAATCATCAGATTAATCCAGTAGGAAAATAGTCATTACCTACAGTCCTAGTTTTCTTGATGGTTCGAATTTTGTGAAGATACATTTTGTCAACACTTTTTTGGTGCTGAGCTGCTGTTGAGTTGCTGCTTTACTGAGGTTTCTTGGGAATAGAGACAGTGAGCCATATGTTACATAGACTATAAGTTTCCACTCTATGCAGTTGTCATTTTTACACGCCTACATCCTCTGAAATGTGTGTGTGATTGTCTAAATCTGAGGTGTGATCAAGCACAGCACTGGCCCATTTATATTGTCTGGCACCAGAAAGTGTTTGCATGGCGGGTCTACAGCACATACATTCTGCACACAGGGATACGCAATTGGGCATCATAGGAATGTCACATGAATTGAATACAAAAAGTAACAATGAAATTAAAGTAATAACTAATGGGAAAAACTTCAGTAACTGGTTTGTACCGTATTTTAATGCCTCCTCCGTATGGTTAGAGTGGAGAGGAAACGGGGGATTCAGTTTACACATGGGGCCTGGACTTTCAAGGTAGGTTGAAACAGAAATGTATAATACCAAATCAGAATACATTTGAACGGTCTGGAATAATTCTTTGAGGGATGTCTTAGAGGCTTCTCTCACTATTCTCCTTCCAGCACAGTCACTCACTTTTTGAGAACTTTCTACTTGACACAGATTTACCTTACAGAACCATATCATTTTCTGTTTGTTAATGAATTATGTAAATGAAGTTTAAGATACAGTTGTGCTCAAACGTTTACATACCCTGGCAGAATGTTTGCTGCTTTGGCCATTTTTAAGAGAATATGAATGACAACACAAAAACTTTTTTTTCACTCACGGTTAGTGGTTGGCTGAAGCCATTTATTGTCAAACAACTGTGTTTCCTCTTTTTAAATCAAAATGACAAGAGAACTACACAAATGACCCTGATCCAAACCCAGAAGAAGTTATAGGCTTATGTGGCTGTGATTGGAGAAATTATACAGTGCAAGCTTTGCATTTTGTATCACCAGTTGTCCATCTTCATGATGAAGTGATATAGAGGAGGATTTTCTTAAAAAGACCTGAAGGTTTAGCTACAAATTGCCAGAAGGTACATCTGAGATGCAAGCCTGGATTTGATCTGTTTCGGTGAAAGAAAATCCTTCTCTGCTCTACTCCACTATGAAGCTAAGAGTAGTGATGCAAAATGCAAAGCCTGCACTGTGCACAATTTCTCCAATCACAGCCACATAAGCCCATAACTTCTCCTGGGTTGTCAGGGTGTCTTGGTGGCTTTCCAAGACATATTCAGTGGCAGCTTTACCATCAGAGATCCTCATCCAAAACTACCACTAAAGACTCCAAGCTGTCGTTGATGTTAAAGGGGCAATACACAGTATTAAGAACAGGGGTATGTAAACTTTGGATCCGGATCATTTGGGTAGTTCTCTTGTCATTTTGAGTTAAAAAGAGGAAACACAGTTGCATGACAATAACTGGCTTCACCCAACCACTAACCATGAGTGAAAAAAAGTTTTTGTGTTGTCATTCATATTCTCTTAAAAATGGCCAAAAAAGCAAAAATTCTGCCAGGGTATGTAAACTTTTGAGCACAACTGTATATCCAGTGATTTGGAAATGTTCATGTTTCCATCCCCTGACTTGTCTCAAGAACACTCACTGGAAAAGTGATGAAGTGATGATGCTTACATTTAGAACAAGAGCAATCAGAGATTTCTGACGTCTGCCAGTCCGGATCTGGATCACCTCCATAATCTAATGGAGTCTTCCATGCACTAATGCCTATCTGTGGTGCAAATTTAATAAGAATCTGTGAAGTAGTTTTGAAGAAATCCTTCAAAGCCTATATAAAGTGAAATAATGATCCAGAATCCGGATCCAGATCCACACCACCTCCAAAATTCAGTGGAGTCTTCTATGCCCAAATATATATCTGTGGTGCAAATTTGGTGAGAATCCATGAAGTATGTTGGGAAAGTGTAGTGACACGGACCCACAACAGGGGGCGTAAATGAACGGACAATTAAAGAGTCGAATATGAACACTTTACTGTTGTGAATGAGCACAACCACAATATAGAGGAATGTGAAATTTTGCAAACAGTCAATCACAAGGGTGACGTGTGGGCAGGCTCGAGGATAGAAGACGTCTGTCCTGAGAAGAACCGGAACCACACGATTTCCTCCGCCACCGAACCCGGAGAATACTGGAGCCGCCAAGTCCCGACTCCCCAGGTGGCCACCGTCTCCGAATGTCGGATCTGGTACTGCTGGCAAGGAGCAGAAACAATAAGATGTGGGTGTGTGCACACCCAGTAACAACAATGGTGGAGATTCCACCTCCACCTCTCATCCACACTCGTGCAGCTCCTGTCACACAGCACTTATCTGGTGGGGTGTAAAGCGAAGCTGTCGCCGGTCACGCCAATCTCCAGATAATGCACTCCACAGGAAAAACAGCTGCAAAAATGAGTTTACTAAACACAGTTAGTTATACGGCTGAGATTATTACCTTCACAGGTCGATGATATCTCGGCAATGAGGTGGAGATGACGTCCGGGTTTTATGGAGTGAGATGATGTAGTGTAGATGGGTGACAGCTGTCAAGAGATAATGAGTGACAGCTGTCACCCCCGGCTGTTTCCGTGGCGGCAGCGCCCTCTCGTGCCTGAAGCCCGCACTTCAGGCAGGGCGCCCTCTGGTGGTGGGCCAGCAGTACCTCCTCTTCTGGCGGCCCACACAACAAAGTAGAGTTGACGTAATCCTTTGAAGTATATATAAAGTGAAATCTTGATCTAGAATCTAAATCTGGATCTCGATCTGGATCACCTCCAAAATACAGTGGAGTCTTCTGTGCCTTAATATCTATCTCTGTTGAAATTTGGTGAGAATCCATGAGGTAGTTTTGAGATAATCCTTTAAAGCGTATATAAAGTGAAATCTTGATCCAGACTCTGGATTCAGATCTGGATAACCTCCAAAATTTAATGGAGTCTTCCATGGCCTAATATCTGTCCGTGGTGAAAATTTGGTGAGAATCCGTGAAGTAGTTTTGACGTAATCCTTCAAAGATTAAATAGAGTGAAATCTGATCCAGAATGTGGATCCGGATCTGCCTAACCTCAAAATTCAGTGGAGTCTTCCATGCCCTAATATCTATCTGTGGTGCACATTTGGTGAGAATCTGTGAAGTAGTTTTGACGTAATTCTTCAAAGCGTATATAAAGAGAAATCTTGATCCAGAATCCGGATTATGATCCAGATCACCTCCAAAATTTAATGGAGTCTTTCATGGCCTAATATGTATCTGTGTTAAAAATTTTGTCAAAATCCATGCAGTAGTTTTGATGTAATCCTGCTAACAGTAATCCTTCAAGAGTATATTAAGTGAAACTTGACCAGAATGCGGATCCGGATCAACTCCAAAATTTAATGGGTAGTTCTGACGTAATCCAGGCTAAC
The DNA here is from genome assembly GCF_902500255.1 of Thalassophryne amazonica. Lineage (NCBI taxonomy): Eukaryota > Metazoa > Chordata > Actinopteri > Batrachoidiformes > Batrachoididae > Thalassophryne > Thalassophryne amazonica. The sequence continues at coordinate 107,015,586 of NC_047104.1, read as the reverse complement.
AGTCAGACAGACAGACAGACAGACAATTAAAAGCAGGTGATTTTATTACGTCCTTGGTGGACAAAATAAATTGCCCCATGCCCCATCTTTTTTTGAGTTGCAGGACGTAAATGCAGGAATGGATGTATATTAACAAATTAAGTAAGGGTGGAGCTATCGAATATTTTGGAATTGAGTGTTCCATCGATTATTTGGACAAAAAGTACTTTTGCATTTTTAAACAAGAATATCAGTAGTGCCAGAGGCAGCCAGTCTGCTCTGTACAAGCTTGATCCTGTCATATCTCAGAAGCTAAGCAGAGTGGGTCTTGGTTGTATTTGGATGGGAGATCTCTTGGGAACACCAGAGACTGTGTGTTTCTGCAGGTAAAACTGGATTTGCGTCAGGAACAGCATCCGGTGTAAAACCTGTGCCAAATCCCAATGTGGATCTGTGCTGCATCCACTGTGGTTTCTCTTTCTCTATCAAATCAAATCAATTTCATTTATATAGCGCCAAATCACAACAAACAGTTGCCCCAAGGTGCTTCATATTGCAAGGCAAAGCCATACAATAATTACAGAAAAACCCCAACTGTCAAAATGACCCCCTGTGAGCAAGCACTTGGCGACAGTGAGAAGGAAAAACTCACTTTTAACAGGAAGAAACCTCCAGCAGAACCAGGCTCAGGGAGGGGCAGTCTTCTGCTGGGACTGGTTGGGGCTGAGGGAGAGAACCAGGAAAAAGACATGCTGTGGAGGGGAGCAGAGATCAATCACTAATGATTAAATGCAGAGTGGTGCATACAGAGCAAAAAGAGAAAGAAACACTCAGTGCATCATGGGAACCACCCAGCAGTCTAAGTCTATAGCAGCATAACTAAGGGATGGTTCAGGGTCACCTGATCCAGCCCTAACTATAAGCTTTAGCAAAAAGGAAAGTTTTAAGCCTAATCTTAAAAGTAGAGAGGGTGTCTGTCTCCCTGATCTGAATTGGGAGCTGGTTCCAGAGGAGAGGAGCCTGAAAGCTGAAGGCTCTGCCTCCCATTCTACTCTTACAAACCCTAGGAACTACAAGTAAGCCTGCAGTCTGAGAGCGAAGCGCTCTATTGGGGTAATATGGTACTATGAGGTCCCTAAGATAAGATGGGACCTGATTATTCAAAACCTTATAAGTAAGAAGAAGAATTTTAAATTCTATTCTAGAATTAACAGGAAGCGAATGAAGAGAAGCCAATATGGGTGAGATATGCTCTCTCCTTCTAGTCCCTGTCAGTACTCTAGCTGCAGCATTTTGAATTAACTGAAGGCTTTTCAGGGAACTTATAGGACAACCTGATAATAATGAATTACAATAGTCCAGCCTAGAGGAAATAAATGCATGAATTAGTTTTTCAGCATCACTCTGAGACAAGACCTTTCTAATTTTAGAGATATTGCGCAAATGCAAAAAAGCAGTCCTACATACTTGTTTAATATGCGCATTGAATGACATATCCTGATCAAAAATGACTCCAAGATTTCTCACAGTATTAATAGAGGTCACGGTAATGCCATCCAAAGTAAGGATCTGGTTAGACACCATGTTTCTAAGATTTGTGGGGCCAAGTACAATAACTTCAGTTTTTTCTGAATTTAAAAGCAGGAAATTAGAGGTCATCCATGTCTTTATGTCTGTAAGACAATCCTGCAGTTTAGCTAATTGGTGTGTGTCCTCTAGCTTCATGGATAGATAAAGCTGAGTATCATCTGCGTAACAATGAAAATTTAAGCAATGCTTTCTAATAATACTGCCTAAGGGAAGCATGTATAAAGTGAATAAAATTGGTCCTAGCACAGAACCTTGTGGAACTCCATAATTAACCTTAGTCTGTGAAGAAGATTCCCCATTTACATGAACAAATTGTAATCTATTAGATAAATATGATTCAAACCACCGCAGCGCAGTGCCTTTAATACCTATGGCATGCTCTAATCTCTGTAATAAAATTTTATGGTCAACAGTATCAAAAGCAGCACTGAGGTCTAACAGAACAAGCACAGAGATGAGTCCACTGTCTGAGGCCATAAGAAGATCATTTGTAACCTTCACTAATGCTGTTTCTGTACTATGATGAATTCTAAACCCTGACTGAAACTCTTCAAATAGACCATTCCTCTGCAGATGATCAGTTAGCTGTTTTACAACTACCCTTTCAAGAATTTTTGAGAGAAAAGGAAGGTTGGAGATTGGCCTATAATTAGCTAAGATAGCTGGGTCAAGTGATGGCTTTTTAAGTAATGGTTTAATTACTGCCACCTTAAAAACCTGTGGTACATAGCCAACTAATAAAGACAGATTGATCATATTTAAGATCGAAGCATTAATTAATCGTAGGGCTTCCTTGAGCAGCCTGGTAAGAATGTGGTCTAATATACATGTTGATGGTTTGGAGGAAGTAACTAATGAAAATAACTCAGACAGAACAATCGGAGAGAAAGCGTCTAACCAAATACCGGCATCACTGAAAGCAGCCAAAGAGAATGATATGTCTTTGGGATGGTTATGAGTAATTTTTTCTCTAATAGTTAAAATTGTATTAGCAAAGAAAGTCATGAAGTCAATACTAGTTAAAGTTAAAGGAATACTTGGCTCAATAGAGCTCTGACTCTTTGTCAGCCTGGCTACAGTGCTGAAAAGAACCCTGGGGTTGTTCTTATTTTCTTCAATTAGTGATGAGTAGTAAGATGTCCTAGCTTTACGGAGGGCTTTTTTATAGAGCAACAGACTCTTTTTCCAGGCTAAGTGAAGATCTTCTAAATTAGTGAGACACCATTTCCTCTACAACTTATGGGTTATCTGCTTTAAGCTGCGAGTTTGTGAGTTATACCACGGAGTCAGGCACTTCTGATTTAAGGCTCTCTTTTTTAGAGGAGCTACAGCATCCAAAGTTGTCCTCAATGAGGATATAAAACTACTGACGAGATAATCTATCTCACTCACAGAGTTTAGGTAGCTACTCTGCCCTGTGTTGGTATATGGCATTGGAGAACATAAAGAAGGAATCATATCCTTAAACGTAGTTACAGCGCTTTCTGAAAGACTTCTACTGTAATGAAACTTATTCCCCACTGCTGGGTAGTCCATCAGAGTAAATGTAAATGTCATTAAGAAATGATCAGACAGAAGGGGGTTTTCAGGGAATACTGTTAAGTCTTCAATTTCCATACCATAAGTCAGAACAAGATCTAAGGTATGATTAAAGTGGTGGGTGGACTCATTTTAATTTTGAGCAAAGCCAGTTGAGTCTAACAATAGATTAAATGCAGTGCTGAGGCTGTCATTCTCAGCATCTGTGTGGATGTTAAAATCGCCCACTATAATTATCTTATCTGAGCTAAGCACTAAATCAGACAAAAGGTCCGAAAATTCACAGAGAAACTCACAGTAACAACCAGGAGGACGATAGATAACAACATATAAAACTGGTTTTTGGGACTTCCAATTTGGATGGACAAGACTAAGAGACAAGCTTTCAAATTAATTAAAGCTCTGTCTGGGTTTTTGATTAATTAATAAGCTGGAGTGGAAGATTGCTGCTAATCCTCCGCCTCGGCCCGTGCTACGAGCATTCTGGCAGTTAGTGTGACTCGGGGGTGTTGACTCATTTAAACTAACCTTCATCCTGCTGTAACCAGGTTTCTGTAAGGCAGAATAAATCAATATGTTGATCAATTATTATATCATTTACTAACAGGGACTTAGAAGAGAGAGATCTAATGTTTAATAGACCACATTTAACTGTTTTGCAGTTAAATGTGGTGTCTGTGGTGCAGTTGAAGGTGCTATATTATTTTTTCTTTTTGAATTTTTATACTTAAATAGATTTTTACTGGTTGTTGGTGGTCTGGGAGCAGGCACTGTCTCTGCGGGGATGGGGTAATGAGGGGATGGCAGGGATAGAGAAGCTGCAGAGAGACTACAACTCTGCTTCCTGGTCCCAACCCTGGATAGTCACGGTTTGGAGGATTTAAGAAAATTGGCCAGATTTCTAGAAATGAGAGCTGCTCCATCCAAAGTGGGATGGATGCCGTCTCTCCTAACAAGACCAGGTTTTCCCCAGAAGCTTTGCCAATTATCTATGAAGCCCACCTCATTGTTTGGACACCACTCAGACAGCCAGCGATTCAAGGAGAACATGCGGCTAAACATGTCACTCCCGGTCTGACTGGGGAGGGGCCCAGAGAAAACTACAGAGTCCGACATTGTTTTTGCAAAGTTACACACCAATTCAATGTTAATTTTAATGACCTCCGATTGGCGTAACCGGGTGTCATTACTGCCGACGTGAATTACAATCTTACCAAATTTACGCTTAGCCTTAGCCAGCAGTTTCAAATTTCCTTCAATGTCGCCTGCTCTGGCCCCCGGAAGACAATTGACTATGGTTGCTGGTGTCGCTAACTTCACATTTCTCAAAACAGAGTCGCCAATAACCAGAGTTTGATCCTCGGTGGGTGTGTCGCCGAGTGGGGAAAAACGGTTAGAGATGTGAACGGGTTGGCAGTGTACACGGGGCTTCTGTTTAGGACTACGCTTCCTCCTCACAGTCACCCAGTCGGCCTGCTTTCCCGGCTGCTCGGGATCTGCCTGAATGGAACTAACGGCAACTAAGCTACCTTGGTCCGCACCGACTACAGGGGCCTGGCTAGCTGTAGAATTTTCCAAGGTGCGGAGCCGAGTCTCCAATTCGCCCAGCCTGGCCTCCAAAGCTATGAATAAGCTACACTTATTACAAGTACCATTACTGCTAAAGGAGGCTGAGGAATAACTAAATATTTCACACCCAGAGCAGTAAAGTGTGGGAGAGACAGGAGAAGCCTCCATGCTAAACCGGCTAAGAGCTAGTGGCTGCGCTAAGCTAGCGGATTCCTAAAAACACGCAAAGTGAATAATGTGTAAATAATTTAGAGATGATTCAGCAGAGGGAGTGCTTTAGTTAAGGCATGTGAAGATTACACTGTGAAACAAATCGTTGTCTAGTTAACTAGATGAATCTAACTGCGCAGATTAAACAGCTAACAGATATAGCAAAACACTGCTGTGCTCCGGAACAGGAAGTGATACAATACCGCAGTGAGAGCCAACCACCATCTATACAAAAAAAAAAAAAACAGGAGCAGCTACCAACATCAATCGTGCCAGGGCTGCCCCTAAGGGCCCTTTCACACATAGTAACAAATGTGGTCAAATTACGCATGAATTGCGCATGAAGCAGGAACTGTATGCAATACGTGTACAATCAGAGCTGTCTCTAATGCCTTGTACACCTGTTGCTACAACTATTTGCTCACTCCAGTGGCTGAAAGACAGAGTGTGCCCTGTGAGAGCCCATTTGATTCCTCTCGCGGCAGGTGTCGGCCAAATTCCAGGTGACACACACAAACATCTACACTGTTCGCTTGGCACTTAGAAGATGTGTGGCCATTCACGCTGTTAGCACGTAAACAATCAGCAGACCATCACTTTCGAGCTGGCAGTGAAATTTGTTTAAGTGCCCCCACAACTGTGAAGTTGGCAAGTACGCATGTGGTGTGCCAGAGTGTTGGCTCCCCCCCACAACATGTGTGCATGTGTTTCGCACACTCCCCCCAACACGTGCATGCAGGTGGTTCGCACGCCCCCTGCAGACGAGGCGCCTCTCATACCTTGGTCTGGATGGGGGTGTAGCTGGCTGCCAACAGCTGTTGAGACATCGCTGGTCCTGGACGTCACAACTGCAGAACACGTACCGTGTTTTGATGGACACGAACGTATGTGTGCTTGCTGTCTTCACAAAGAAATATGCCGTAACAAACGCTGTTTGGTCAGTTATCACGGCTCTTTTTATAAAAAAAATACATTTATCTGCTTGTTGATTTTAGCCATTGTTAGAAGACAGTGATTGTAGGGCAGTGGTAAAGTTTCCATCTGGTAACCAGAGGTTTTGTAAATTGCAGTTTCGAATCCTGTGAGTGGCATTTAATTTTTAATTAACCAGGGTTGTTTAACAACGGGGTTCTGTATTGCGTCCCCTTTTATTTATTATTTATATCAACCCAGTGATATTCACTGATTGGTTTTTATTTTTTGTTCTCCACATCAGCTGCGTGATGTGGTGCACCACGTCCCAGCTGCTCGCACTATGTTCCTGCCCACATGAGACTGTCGCGTGCATGACACCGTCGCAGCGAGTTCGTTCACGCCTGCCCGTCGGCTTGATGTTTTCGTGGTTCGCTCATGCAGGCTGTTCCTCCGTGATTCGCTCTGATTTGTACTTATTCGTGCTATGTGTGAAGGGGCCCTAAGCAGTGGCACAATGGAGCTTCACTGGAATTAGAACTGGAACTATAACTTCATATACTCAAGTTTAAATTAAATGATAGGCTGTGATTGGTTGAATTTGTGGCTGCCTATGACATACCCATGAATAATCTGGACATGTAATCCAGTTTCTTTATAGAACTCTAGTTTGCTAGTTTGTGCTGAGATTTACACACTCACACACTCATCTTCAGCCACTGATCCAAAGATTAGATCGCAGGAGGCTGGAGCCTATTCCAGCAGTCACTGAGCATGAGGCAGGGTCCACCCCCCTAGATAGTACGCCAGTCTGTCGCATATAGACAACACATGCACACCCACACGCGCACCTACAAACAATTTAAACTTTCCAGTTCACCTAACCTGCATGTCTTTGAATGTGGGAGGAAGCTGGAGCACCCAGAGGGAACCCACGCAAACATGGGGAGAACATGTAAACTCCAGACAGAAAGGCCACAGGTGGGAATTGATCCCATGACCTTCTCATTGTGAGGCAACAGTGCTAACCACTAAACCATTGAGATTTAGTGCCGCCTAAATTGCAGTATGATCGTGTACACACCTCAAATGCATTTTGCACCACACGTTATTGTCTTACCTTTTCTTCTCCCTTCTTCATTATGTTCCCACCATTAAATTGAAGCAGTGGAGATTCCCTTCATCTTGTTTGAACTTTGTTATTCTTCTTTCCCTCTACAGCTCTGTAGCAGTCATAATTTCAGTTCTTCTGAGAATACAGCGATTGTTTTGTTACTTAATCCTCCTACACATGGGTGGACATGATTGAAGGAATTTAAGGCAGGGTTCTGGGTCAGTCAGATTCATTTGCAACTTGAGTGTCTCAAGGGAAGTGAAATACAAATTTAATCAAACAGCCTTTGGGAAAAGAAAAAAAATTGGAAATTTGCAGCTGTTCTTATGCAGGTTTCTGTGTGTCATAATGAATGTGCTTGATCTTGCTGCAGCACCCTGTTTTTAATCAAAAGGTCATCGAGTCTCAGCCCTCCCTGCTTCTCCTGCACTGAGATTTGCAGTTTGAACATTTCTCAGTACTTTGCATTTACGTCTGTTCAACATTACTCAGCAAAGCGATTCATTGTTTGTGGCTTTTTGATATTGTCTGAAATTTGTTTAGGTGATGAGACACAGTGTCTGTTATCTAGTGATAGGTTTTTATAGTGGGCAGTGTGGTGGCTTAGTGGTTAGCACAGTTGCCTCCCCAGCAAGAAGGTCATGGGATTGATTCTCACCTGTGGCCTGTCTGTATGGAGTTTGCATGTTCTCCCCACATTTGCATGCAGGTTAGGTGGATTGGAAACTTTAAATTGTCCATAGGTGTGTGTGCGGGTGTGAATAGGTTTGTGTTTGTCTATATGTGTACCCGGCCTCATGCCCTATGACTGCTGGGATAGGCTCCAGTCCACCGTGACTCTTAATTAGAGTAAGCAGTTTAAGTTAGTGTTAGCATTTGTAAAATAATGTCCAGTATGCTCCATTTGATACTGGCTGAGTAACTCTACTAGTCACAAACTAAATTGAACACTCAATTTATGAAATAAAAATGAATAATTCAGATGAAAAATCCAATATTTGCATTTTGTTAAATGGAGAAAAATGCAGTTTAAAATGGGGATTTAAGGGAAAAGACATTAGATAATGCACAGCCATCCATTTTCTGTACCCGCTTACTCCAAATGGGGGTTATTGGGGGTGGGGAGCACTGGAGCCTATCCCAGTGGTCATGGGGTGTGAGGTGGGGAACACCCTGGTCAGGATGCTTGTCTCTCGCAGGGTCACATACAGACAAACAAACACATTCACACCTGCATGCACACCTACGGGTCAATTTAAAGTTTCCATTTCACCTAACCTGCATGTCTTTGGATGTGGGAGGAAGCCGGAGCACCCGAATGGATCCCACACAGACATGGGAGAACATGCAAACTCCAGACAGAAAGACCTGGGATTCGATCCCATGACTTTTTTGATTACAAGTACGAGTAAATGAATACGGGATCAGGCCAATACCAATACTGGTTTCGGGATCGGTGCATCCCTACTTTGAAGTTATTGATTCCGGAAGGCTGAATTTTTTAATATCGTTCCAATTTTACATGTAAAAGGTGAAACTATCATGGTCTAATTAAGTTAATTCCAGAGCTATTTGGTATGTTTACAGTGTTGCTTGCTATGTATTATGCAATAAATAACATTCTATCATAAGAAGAACTTGGTGTTGGAGATTTTCTTATGTCTCTTAAGTTGTGTATTTAAAGAAGGCTGAAGTTGCAGGAAATGGCCTCCATTTGTACTTGAAACAGTCAATATGCAAGATCTTCCTCCTCTGGAGGACCTACTCCCCTGGCGCGTTGCACTTTGAACGCTGCCTCGGGTGATAATTGCCAACAGCACTGCTATACTAAAAATTTCTTTGGAGTCTCCTGGTTCGGGTACCCTGGGCGATGCTGTGGAGGTGCTGTGGGAGTATGGAATGTGGGGGACCCTTCTCAGGGCCATCCAATTTCTGAACTCACAAAGTAAGAGCTGTGTTCTGGTGTAACTGTTACACCGGCCCTCTGCAGTAAGTTGGACTCATTTTTGGTGGGGGTTGGCCTCCGCCAGGGCTGCTCCTTGTCACCAGTCCTGCTTGTGATTATCATGGACATGATATTGAGGCGTAATCGGGGGGAGGGGCTCTTCAGTTTGGTTGGCTCAGGGTCTCATCACTGCTTTTTGCAGATGACGTGGCCCTGTTGGTTTCATCAGCCTGTGATCTCCAGCACTCACTGGGTCGGTTCACAGTCTAGTGTGGAGCGGCAGTGATGAGGATCAGCACCTCTAAATCTGAGGCCATGGTTCTCAGCAGGAACCCGATGGACTGTCTGCTCCGGGTAGAGAATGAAGTCTTGCCCCAAGTGAAGGAGTTCAGGTACCTTGGGATCTCATTCACGAGTGAGGGGACAATGGAGCATGAAATTGACCGAAGAATTGGTGCAGCAGGGACAGTTTGCATTCGCTCTACCGTACGAAAACAAAGCTGAGCCAAAAGGCAAAGCTCTCGATCTACCGGTCAATCTTCATTCCTACTCTCACCTATAGTCATGAAGGTTGGGTCATGACCAAAAGAACTAGATCGTGTGTATATGCGGCTGAAATGGGTTTCCTCAGGAGGGTGCCTGGTGTCTCCCTTAGAGATAGGGTGAGAAGCTTGGTCATCTGTGGGAAGCTCAGAGTAGAGCCACTGCTCTTTCGCGTTGAAAGGAGCCAGCTGAGGTGGTTCGGGCATCTGGTAAGGATGCCTCCTGGGCACTTCTCTAGGGAGGTGTTCCAGGTATGTCCAGCTGGGAGAAAACTCAGGAAAGATCCAGAACTAGGTACAGAGATGATATCTCCACACTGGCCTGGGAACACCTCGGGCTCCCCCAGTAAGAGGTGGTTAATGTGGCCCGGGAAAGAGAAGTTTGGGATCCCCTGCTGGAGCTGTTGCCCTGTGACCCGATCCCTGATAAGTGGTTGAAGATGTATGTATGTATGTATGTATATAAATAAAACTGATGAGTGACTCTATCAAAAATGTCACCAAATGATGCCAAGACTGCTGCAGTGGTGTCCTATGAGAATGATAAAGGTCAGTCAGTGAATGCTGCAGGAAGCTTTTCTTTTTAATGGCTTCAGCTCCCTGGGTCAGTATTGCAGCCTAATTAATTTTGCTGGGCTCATGATATTTGTGACTGTGCTGTGACACAGAAAAATAACTATCAGGGCTCATGATATTTGTGACTGTGCTGTGACACAGAAAAATAACTATCATTGCAGAACTAAGTATGACATTGTCACACCTCTTTTGACAGTCATGTGTGTCAGTCTGTTGGAGTCTTTTGGATTTATTTGCTCAATAACAGTTTCTGACATCCATATTAAATTTGTTACAACCAATTCAGTTTGTTAACCATATATATATATATATATATATATATATATATATATATATATATATATATATATATATATATATACACACACACACACACAAATATGCTTAATTACTGTCGCTGTGCATAGCGAAAGGCTGACCGTGTGTGTGCATGTGTGTTCACATACTTGTATACAAATTTCACTTGTGGTTCATATATGCGTTGTGCAAGTTGCTTAAAAATGAACATACATTTTTGTTTTTGATAGATGAAAACCTAGTTTAAATATAATTTCAGAGCTTGCAAATTTTGTGGTTAATGTTTTCTGTTGTGTGTGGGTGTGTAGGCTACTTGTGTATTTTTTTTATCTTCATAAAAAAATCTCTGTGATTCACCAGAGGTCTCTGGTGCCTGCCGCGGTGGCAATCCCTGAACCCGGTGGTGGATGCCGGAAGTAAGGGATGCCATCAAGCTGAAGAAGGAGTCCTACTTATCTTTGTTGGTAGGTGGGACCCCGGAGGCAGCTGACAGGTACCGGCAGGCCAAGCGTGCCGCAGCCCATGCGGTCGCAGAGGCAAAAACTCGGATCTGGGAGGAGTTCGGGGAGGCCATGGAGGAGGACTATCGGTCGGCCTCGAAGAGGTTCTGGCAAACCGTCCGACGCCTCAGGAGGCGGAAGCAGTTCTCCACCAGCACTGTTTATGGTGTGGGTGGGGAGCTGTTGACCCTGACTGGGGATGTTGTCGGGCGGTGGAAGGAATGCTTCGAGGATCTCCTCAATCACATCGTCATGTCTTCCGAGGAGAAAGCAGAGACTGGGGACTCATAGGCGGACTTGTCCATTACCCACGCCGAAGTCACCGAGGTGGTTAGAAAGCTCCTCGGTGGCAAGGCTCCTGGGTTGGATGAAATCCGTCCTGAGTACCTTAAGTCTCTGGATGTTGTGGGACTGTCTTGGCTGACACGCCTCTGCAACATCGCGTGGCGATCAGGGACAGTGCCTCTGGATTGGCAGACCGGGGTGGTGGTCCCTCTGTTTAAGAAGGGGGACCGGAGGGTGTGTTCCAACTATAGGGGGATCACACTCCTCAGCCTCCCCGGTAAGGTCTATTCCAGAGTACTGGAGAGGAGAATTCGACCGATGGTCGAACCTCGGATTCAGGAGGAGCAGTGTGGTTTTTGTCCTGGTCGCGGCACACTGGACCAGCTCTACACGCTCCATCGGGTGCTCGAGGGTTCATGGGAGTTCGCGCCCAACCAGTCCACATGTGTTTTTTGGATCTGGAGAAGGCGTTCAACCATGTCCCTCGGGGCACCCTGTGGGAGGTGCTCCGGGAGTACGGGGTCCGGGGTCCTTTGCTAAGGGCTATCCGGTCCCTGTACGACCGCAGCAGGAGCTTGGTTCACATTGCCGGTAGTAAGTCAAACCTGTTTCCAGTGCACGTAGGCCTCTGCCAGGGCTGCCCTTTGTCACCGGTTCTGTTCATTATTTTTATGGACAGAATTTCTAGGCGCAGCCAGGGTGTAGAGGGGGTCTGGTTTGGGAACCACAGAATCTCGTCTCTGCTGTTTGCGGACGATGTGGTTCTGTTTGCTTCATCAAATCAGGACCTTCAGCGTGCACTGGGGTGGTTTGCAGCCGAGTGTGAAGCATCCGGAATGAGAATCAGCACCTCCAAATCCAAGGCCATGGTTCTCGACCGGAAAAGGTGCTTAGCCCCATTCAGGTTGATGGAGTGTCCTTGCCTCAAGTGGAGGAGTTTAAGTATCTCGGGGTCTTGTTCATGAGTGAGGGACAGATGGAGCGTGAGATCGATAGACGGTTCGGTGCAGCATCTGCAGTGATGTGGTCGCTGTATCGGACTGTCGTGGTGAAGAGGGAGCTGAGTAGGGGGGCAAAGCTCTCGATTTACCGATTGATCTATTTTCCGATCCTCACCTATGATCATGATATTTGGCTCATGACTGAAAGAACAAGATCGCGAGTACAAGCGGCTGAGATGAGTTTCCTCCGCAGGGTGGCTGGGTGCTCCCTTAGAGATAGGGTGAGGAGCTCGGTCACTTGGGAGGAGCTTGGAGTCGAGCCGCTGCTCTTCCATGTCGAATGGAGTCAGCTGAGGTGGCTCGGGTATCTTTTCCGGATGCCCCCTGGACGCCTCGCTGGAGAGGTGTTCCGGCCACGTCCCATTGGGAGGAGGCCCTGGGGAAGACCCAGGACACGCTGGAGGGACTACATCTCTCGACTGGCTTGGGAACACCTTGGGGTTCCCCCGGAGGAGCTGGGGGAGGTGTGTGTGGATCGGGAGGTCTGGGCGGCTTTGCTTGAGCTGCTGCCCCCGCGACCCGACTCCGGATAAAGCGGAAGAAAATGGCTGGATGTTTTCTGTTGTGTGTGGGTGTGTAGGCTATTTGTGTTTTTTTTTTTATCTTTATAAAAAAATCTTGGTGATTCAGCATACCACTAGAGGGAGCTCATGTACCACCAGTGGTATGCATACCATAGTTTGAGAATGATACACAAGGTAGATAGAACAAACACTGATGCCAAGCTTTTGCTTTGCAAAGTTTTAAGCAAAGACTCATCCAAATCAGGGCCATGTCAGTTATTTTGTGCCAGTGGTATATTCAAGACACAATACACAGCAGCAGACCTTACAAGCTGGTCAAATGTGCTGAATACAGATCACAGGACACTGAGTAGACAAAGGTTATCCAGGAAAGTAGAGATAATTGTAGATGGACAACAGCATCAGGTGGATCTCTGTGTTCCTGCAAGGGAAACTGCCAGTCAAATAGGTGCGGGTGCAAGAAGGCTGGGCTCGTGTTCAACCAAGTGCCATGCTACTGATGGGGCATGTAAAAACAGACTGTGAGACATAAGATGCATTATTATCATTGCGTTTGAATAGTATAGTATACACATAATGAATGCAATGGTGCGAATATTTCGTGAGGTGAAAGCTGGAACATACTGTTCAACAAGGCGAAGCCGAGTTCCATTGAATTAATGTAAAAACATTCATTATTTGTTTTATATAATGGCTAAAACAGATCTTTGTCATTTAATATTTTATTAATTTCTAAACAACACAAAAAGGGACTTACATTTTGGTGTCCCACTGCTGCTAAAGTCCAACATGAACTTTAAATGTGACGTACTTCCCAAAAAAAGGTTTTGTGTAGTTTCTCAGTCCAGCGAAAAATCATGTCAGCTTTACAAACTCCATGTTTGTTTTAAAGCTATAGTGCGTGTATTTCCCCCTAAAAAAGACTGTGTACATCATGTCAGAATTTAGTTCAGCTTTTCAATATAACTTCCTCCTAACAGCTCTTCATGCCTCCAGACGGCTTACAGTACAGTGGATTTGTTTTGTGTATGTCCGTTCACATACGCTGTGTGTGTGTGCACAGAGTGCAATGTACCAAACGTATAGAACCGAATTTGCACACAAAATGTAACCAAATTGCACATTAAATGCAATGCAACACAAATGGGACAAATAATCCATGTCATATGACATACAAAGCACCAATCAAATGACAAGGAGCCACTCAGCTGTTATATAAACTGCTATACATTATTACCTCTGCTAATGAAGTTGGGACTAGGTTAGGTTTTAACTCCAGTTTGTTTGTCTGTGAACAGCCTGGAACCCAAATTTCCTCATATATCATTATGATATTTTTTACAGAGGATTCATAACCTGATGGGCAAGAACTGATTCAATTTTCAAGGTTAATGGTCAAAGTCAGGAAAAATCTTGGAAATTTGGAAAACATCTCTATCCTTTAGGGCCCTTTCACACATTGTGCAAAGTTTGGACGAAATGTACACCTAGTGCGCATGATCCAGGAATCATGTGCAAACCGTGTAATGTCGTCCCTGGCGCCAACGCCTCGTACACCTGTTGCTACAACTATTTGTGCACACAAGTACCTGAAAGACAAAGTGTGCCTTGTGCGAACCCATCGCACCCTCTTGCGGCAGGTGCCGGCCAAATTCCAGGTGACACACAGGAACATCTAACACCGCTCGCATGGCTGAGAAAATGTGTGGCCAGTCGCAGTCTTGGCACAACAACAGATTGCAGACAATCACTGTCGTACTGCTGTGAAATTTGTCTAAGTTGCCCACGAGTGTGAGTTTGCAATCACACACACTGACACGTGTGTCTTAGTCACTCATGACTTAGTCAGCACTAATGACTGTCCACTGTGAGGTGCGTGTATCTGTTTTTCTGAACTGGCTGCCTCTACTGGTGGTTGGCTCTCACTGCGGTATTGTATCACTTCCTGTTCGGGAGCACAGCTGTGTTTTGCTGTATCTGTTAGCTGTTTAATCTGCGCAGTTAGTTTGATCTAGTTAACTAGATAACAATTTGTTTCACAGTGTAATCTTCACGTGCCTTAACTAAAGCACTCCCTCTGCTGAATCACCTCTAAATTATTTACACATTATTCACTTTGTGTGTTTTTAGGAATCCGCTAGCTTAGCGCAGCTATTAGCTCTTAGCCGGTTTAGCATGGCGGCTTCTCCTGTCTCTCCCGCACTTTTCTGCTCTGGGTGTGAAATGTTTAGTTATTCCTCGGACTTCTTTAGCAGTAATGGTACTTGTAATAAGTGTAGCTTATTCGTAGCTTTGGAGGTCAGGCTGGGTGAACTGGAGACTTGGCTCCGCACCTTGGAAAATCCTACAGCTAGCCAGGCCCCTGTAGTCGGTGTGGACCATGGTAGCTTAGCCGCCGTTAGTTCCCCTCTAGCAGATCCCGAGTAGCCAGGAAAGCAGGCCGACTGGGTGACTGTGAGGAGGAAGCGTCGTCCTAAACAGAAGCCCCGTGTACACTTCCAACCCGTTCACATCTCTAACCATTTTTCCCCACTCGGCGACACACCCGCCGAGGAACAAACTCTGGTTATTGGCGACTCTGTTTTGAGAAATGTGAAGTTAGCGACACCAGCAACCATAGTCAATTGTCTTCCGGGGGCCAGAGCAGGCGACATTGAAGGAAATTTGAAACTGCTGGCTAAGGCTAAGCGTAAATTTGATAAGATTGTAATTCACGTCGGCAGTAATGACACCCGGTTACGCCAATCGGAGGTCACTAAAATTAATATTGAATCAGTGTGTAACTTTGCAGAAACAATGTCGGACTCTGTAGTTTTCTCTGGGCCCCTCCCCAATCGGACCGGGAGTGACATGTTTAGCCGCATGTTCTCCTTGAATTGCTGGCTGTCTGAGTGGTGTCCAAAAAATGAGGTGGGCTTCATAGATAATTGGCAAAGCTTCTGGGGAAAACCTGGTCTTGTTAGGAGAGATGGCATCCATCCCACTTTGGATGGAGCAGCTCTCATTTCTAGAAATCTGGCCAATTTTCTTAAATCCTCCAAACCGTGACTATCCAGGGTTGGGACCAGGAAGCAGAGTTGTAGTCTTACACACCTCTCTGCAGCTTCTCTCTCTCTGCCATCCCTTCATTACCCCATCCCCGTAGAGACGGTGCCTGCTCCCAGACCACCAATAACCAGCAAAAAAACTCAAAAAGAAAAAATAATATAGCACCTTCAACTGCACCACAGACTAAAACAGTTAAATGTGGTCTATTAAACATTAGATCTCTCTCTTCTAAGTCCCTGTTAGTAAATGATATAATAATTGATCAACATATTGATTTATCCTGCCTTACAGAAACGTGGTTACAGCAGGATGAATATGTTAGTTTAAATGAGTCAACACCCCTGAGTCACACTAACTGCCAGAACACTCGTAGCACGGGCCGAGGCGGAGGATTAGCAGCAATCTTCCACTCCAGCTTATTAATTAATCAAAAACCCAGACAGAGCTTTAATTAATTTGAAAGCTTGACTCTTAGTCTTGTCCATCCAAATTGGAAGTCCCAAAAACCAGTTTTATTTGTTGTTATCTATCGTCCACCTGGTCGTTACTGTGAGTTTCTCTGTGAATTTTTGGACCTTTTGTCTGATTTAGTGCTTAGCTCAGATAAGATAATTATAGTGGGCGATTTTAACATCCACACAGATGCTGAGAATGACAGCCTCAACACTGCATTTAATCTATTGTTAGACTTGATTGGCTTTGCTCAAAATGTAAATGAGTCCACCCACCACTTTAATCATACCTTAGATCTTGTTCTGACTTATGGAAATTGAAGACTTAACAGTATTCCCTGAAAACCCCTTTCTGTCTGATCATTTCTTAATAACATTTACATTTACTCTGATGGACAACCCAGCAGTGGGGAATAAGTTTCATTACAGTAGAAGTCTTTCAGAAAGCGCTGTAACTAGGTTTAAGGATATGATTCCTTCTTTATGTTCTCCAATGCCATATACCAACACAGGGCAGAGTAGCTACCTAAACTCTGTGAGTGAGATAGATTATCTCGTCAATAATTTTATATCCTCATTGAGGACAACTTTGGATGCTGTAGCTCCTCTGAAAAAGAGAGCCTTAAATCAGAAGTGCCTGACTCCGTGGTATAACTCACAAACTCACAGCTTAAAGCAGATAACCCATAAGTTGGAGAGGAAATGGTGTCTCACTAATTTAGAAGATCTTCACTTAGCCTGGAAAAAGAGTCTGTTGTTCTATAAAAAAGCCCTCCGTAAAGCTAGGACATCTTACTACTCATCACTAATTGAAGAAAATAAGAACAACCCCAGGTTTCTTTTCAGCACTGTAGCCAGGCTGACAAAGAGTCAGAGCTCTATTGAGCCGAGTATTCCTTTAACTTTAACTAGTAATGACTTCATGACTTTCTTTGCTAATAAAATTTTAACTATTAGAGAAAAAATTACTCATAACCATCCCAAAGACATATCGTTCTCTTTGGCTGCTTTCTGTGATGCCGGTATTTGGTTAGACTCTTTCTCTCCGATTGTTCTGTCTGAGTTATTTTCATTAGTTACTTCCTCCAAACCATCAACATGTCTATTAGACCCCATTCCTACCAGGCTGCTCAAGAAGCCCTACCATTATTTAATGCTTCGATCTTAAATATGATCAGTCTATCTTTATTAGTTGGCTATGTACCACAGGCTTTTAAGGTGGCAGTAATTAAACCATTACTTAAAAAGCCATCACTTGACCCAGCTATCTTAGCTAATTATAGGCCAATCTCCAACCTTCCTTTTCTCTCAAAAATTCTTGAAAGGGTAGTTGTAAAACAGCTAACTGATCATCTGCAGAGGAATGGTCTATTTGAAGAGTTTCAGTCAGGGTTTAGAATTCATCATAGTACAGAAACAGCATTAGTGAAGGTTACAAATGATCTTCTTATGGCCTCAGACAGTGGACTCATCTCTGTGCTTGTTCTGTTAGACCTCAGTGCTGCTTTTGATACTGTTGACCATAAAATTTTATTACAGAGATTAGAGCATGCCATAGGTATTAAAGGCACTGCGCTGCGGTGGTTTGAATCATATTTATCTAATAGATTACAATTTGTTCATGTAAATGGGGAAGCTTCTTCACAGAAAAAGGTTAATTATGGAGTTCCACAAGGTTCTGTGCTAGGACCAATTTTATTCACTTTATACATGCTTCCCTTAGGCAGTATTATTAGACAGCATTGCTTAAATTTTCATTGTTACGCAGATGATACCCAGCGTTATCTATCCATGAAGCCAGAGGACACACACCAATTAGCTAAACTGCAGGATTGTCTTACAGACATAAAGACATGGATGACCTCTAATTTCCTGCTTTTAAAAAAAGAAATCTTGGAGTCATTTTTGATCAGGATATGTCATTCAATGCGCATATTAAACAAATATGTAGGACTGCTTTTTTGCATTTGCTCAGTATCTCTAAAATTAGAAAGGTCTTTTCTCAGAGTGATGCTGAAAAACTAATTCATGCATTTATTTCCTCTAGGCTGGACTATTGTAATTCATTATTATCAGGTTGCCCTAAAAGTTCCCTGAAAAGCCTTCAGTTAATTCAAAATGCTGCAGCTAGAGTACTGACGGGGACTAGAAGGAGAGAGCATATCTCACCCATATTGGCTTCTATTCATTGGCTTCCTGTTAATTCTAGAATAGAATTTAAAATTCTTCTTCTTACTTATAAGGTTTTGAATAATCAGGTCCCATCTTATCTTAGGGACCTCATAGTACCATATCACCCCAATAGAGTGCTTCGCTGTCAGACTGCAGGCTTACTTGTAGTTCCTAGGGTTTGTAAGAGTAGAATGGGAGGCAGAGCCTTCAGCTTTCAGGCTCCTCTCCCCTGGAACCAGCTCCCAATTCGGATCAGGGAGACAGACACCCTCTCTACTTTTAAGATTAGGCTTAAAACTTTCCTTTTTGCTAAAGCTTATAGTTAGGGCTGGATCAGGTGACCCTGAACCATTCCTTAGTTATGCTGCTATAGACTTAGACTGCTGGGTGGTTCCCATGATGCACTGAGTGTTTCTTTCTCTTTTTGTTCTGTATGCACCACTCTGCATTTAATCATTAGTGACTGATCTCTGCTCCCCTCCACAGCATGTCTTTTTCCTGGTTCTCTCTCTCAGCCCCAACCAGTCCCAGCAGAAGACTGCCCCTCCCTGAGCCTGGTTCTGCTGGAGGTTTCTTCCTGTTAAAAGGGACTTTATCCTTCCCACTGTCGCCAAGTGCTTGCTCACAGGGGGTCATTTTGACTGTTGGGGATTTTCCGTAATTATTGTATGGCTTTTGCCTTACAATATAAAGCGCCTTGGGGCAACTGTTTGTTGTGATTTGGCGCTATATAAATAAAATTGATTTGCTTTGATTTGATTTGATCTGTTTGCTGTATTTACGTGGATATAAATAAAAACATATATTGCTGTGGTGGTGACAAGCTGCAGCAAGCAAACGCACGTACGGAGTGGACACTGACAGCCTCCCAGATTGAAATGAACCATCAGATCAGAACCTGCAGCGGGCGATCTGACTGTCACATCACCCACGTGAGCTCTGTTCCACATGACGCGGTGTCTGTGCTGTGGTGTGCCATCCACGTGGGCAGAACACGTGCAAGGCCGACTGGACGCACCTGACCAGTAGATGTGGACATCAGAGCACACTTCTTCTCATTCATGTCGTTTCATGACTGTATGTCTGTGACCATGGGTCATCACCATAGGAACAGACGGATCATATTTGTATTGCTCGCTTGATAAATACTGTGTCTTTATATGGTGTGGGATTTTAATTTTGGGGGGGGGATACTTCCATGTCCTTCCTGATATGAGGCGGCTTCCTACAGCTTTCAAAGAACAGCTCTGTATCTCAGTGGTAAAGTCTGTGACTGGGAATCAGAGGATTTGAAAGGCGCAAGTTTGTGTCCCGGGTGGTGTGTTTTTTTTTTTTTGTTTTTTTTTTTGGTTTCTGTTTTCTTTTTTTTTAATTATTCCACATGAGCGGCTCGATGTGGTCCCACAGGCACTGGCTGTTTTTTATTTTTTATTTATTCCACATAAGCGCTGCAATGTGGTTCCACACGTACCAGCTGGTTTTTATTTCTTCCATCCACATAAACGGCACCATGTGGTGCACCTGGCACTGTTCCTGCTCTACGGATACAGTGCACAAACTCTTACAACGGGTTTGTGCACGTCTGCCCATTGGAGCAATGTTTCGTGCACTAATTTTGAACTGTTTTGCCATTTTCATCCAAACGCTGTTCAAACTTCGCACTATGTGTGAAGGGGCCATTAACATTGAATACATTTTCAAAAATTCATAACTGTCATAAAAGATGACATTTCTTTTGTATTTGAGAGTTTTATGTATAGGATGGCATCCCTTTTTGACTGACAAATTTTGATCCAAATCTAATCCAGATTACAGATTTTGTGGGCATTTACATTTAACATTGAAAACCAATTTCCATTTTCATTTCTTGCTGTTTTCACCCCACAACACCGTAACAGTCAGTCATAGATAGTACAAACTGTACCTTTTTGAAATATTTTTGATCAGACAAATAATGTGGTATAGTTTTCAATATGATTGGAACATCTTTTAATTTTGATGACCTGTGTAATTCTTCAATTGACCCTTACCTTGCAACCCACTGAAAATTCAAGTGGCGAGTCGTTTTTTTTTTTTAAAGTAACGTCTAAAGGCCTGACACTTGCACGACTTTGATCTGATCACTCACACGCATTCTGCCGTGCACTAGAGTAAACTCGTCTTAAACTTATTGTAAACCATTGTAAACTGTGTGCAGCTTCTTGCAAGTGCACAAAGAAAATTTTGAAATGTTCAAAATCTCCATCACATATTAATTATGTGAACTTCACATGAACATTATGCAAACAATTCAAAAACACTGCATGAGTGTGAGTGATTGCATCAGCGTACCGCATCAGAGCACAGCTCGTCTGAATGATTATAACGAGATGTTAAATCTATCATAAACATAATTTCTAGCTGCACACAAGAAGGAAAGAACATACAACTGTTTTACCAAGCCATTACAATATAAACATGACAAATAATTACCTTTTTAGATGGCTCCAAATGCTTTCTCCACCTTGTTCAGCACGTGCAAGAGAGACAAAAGCTGCAGCTGGAACAGCCCTCTGTGATTCCGAAAGTGATTAGAGGCATTTTCAACAGCCAACTCGAAGAGAAAATGATTAATCCACAACAAAATATTTATTTTATATACCCAGTGTCCAGCGCACAACACGTGGCATCCAGTGGAACAAAGCACGGTGTCCAGCTGGGAACACAGCGGGTTGGATTGTCACGACGATGTTCGTGCAAGTGCGCAGCTCGAAGTCGTGCAAGTGCCAAGGGCCTTATTTGTGCTGAACTTGGTGCTTGTATCACCATTTGAAGGATTGTTTCAGTTATCTGCTGCAGTTTTGGTCCTGCAATAGACTGACAGCCTGTCCAGGGTGTACCCCGCTTCTTGTGCATTGACTGTTGGTATAATGAGAACCCCACCCCCCACCCAGATCCTTACCTTAACTAGAGTAAGCGGGCTTCGAAAATGGATGGATAGACATCTGACATGTTCAAGGCCCTATGTTACATATAGAGCTGAAACTATTAATCAAGTAATTCGAATAATTCGATTACAAAAAATGTTCGAGGCAAATTCTTTGCCTCTAAGCTTCGTTTAAAGCTGTAGTACATATGCCAGGCCTGTAGGTGGCACTGTAACGCTCACCACAAAAAAACGAGAAGAAGTGTTGTGAAAAGTGTGAGGACACAGACCCACAACAGGGGGCGTAAATGAACAGTCAATGAGAATGCAAGAATAACAATTTAATGTTGTGAAATGTGCACAACGAATACAGATACAATCAATACTACAGTCAATCTCAAGTTGGTGTAGTGTGGGCAGGCTCGAGGATAGGAGACGCCCATCCAGAGAGGAGTCGGAACCCACACGATTTCCACCGCCAACGGATCTGGAACACCCCGGAGCCGCCAATCCTGAGTCCCCAGGTGGCCACCGTCTCCAGCTGTCAGATCGGGTACTGCTGGCAGGAAACCGAAACAGTTAGGAGTGAGTGTGAGTGAACACACCCAGCAAACAGTCAGCAACTGACTCCTTTTTGGGAGAAGAACGCCTCCACCTCCTACTTTCACAAGTCCTTTGACTTACCGTGCAGACCAAGTATACACTTGTAGAGTGCTGGAGTGCAGAGCGGAAATGCCGGCTCCAACCAACTCCCTCAGACTCAGACACAAGTGGCATAAACTGCAAACGCAATGGGTGCGTCATGATGAGTGGATGAGTGACAGCTGTCAATCTGAGTTCCGGATGCTCCAGGCGGCGACTGCGCCCTCTGGTGCCTGAAGCCCGCCTTCAGGCAGGGCGCCCTCTGGTGTTGGCCAGCAATACCTCCTCTTCGGGCAGCCCACACAACAAGAAGACCATAGAGCATGCCCATAACTAAAGTAAGCGCTAATCAGTGTAGCAGGCGATGCTACAAGTTTACAAAGCCACATGCTAAGTAAAATAAAGCCTTTTAAGAGAAAGGGTCTGTACTGATCGTCTGAAACGGACTTATTATGCATTTAAAGTGAAGCAGTGTGTTTATATATATATATATATATATATATATATATATATATATATATTTTTTTTTTTTTTAAACGTGGTTTGCTCCACTGGCTGCTCTCCACCTCCGTAGATGAAGCGAAAGGAAGCACACTTTAAATTAATCATGTTTAACAATTTTTAAAAAAAATGCCTATATTCAGATTTGATAAGAGTTTTTATCAACAGGCTGTAGAGTTAATTTATCAGTGCAGCTGTTGCGTAATTGTTGCACTCCACAGCTGTTTTTTCAAAGGCTTTTTTATTCGCCAAGTATCCACAGAAAACAAAGAATTTGACTTCAGTTTGAGCTGCACTCTGTACGGCATGTAGAAATATACACTAAACACTGAATAAATCACAGCAATAAAAAGTGCAAATGAAATGTGCAATAAGAAAAAAAAAAGAATGTCCTGTCTGCAGACTGAAGATTTCACAGAGCGCCTGGACTTATTTGGCAAAGCTCCAAAATTCTTAATAATGTGAAAAAATAAATAATTACTTGGGGAAAGAGAGAGAGGGAACATCCTAAACTTAAAAATCTGCATGATGGCACAGCGACATTGTGCCATTGCTCAGGGAGAGCCCTGCCACTACTGATATTGTTTTAAAAATACTTTTTTATCCAATTACTCGATTAATCGATAAAATAATCGATAGAATACTTGATTCCAAAAATATTCGATAGCTGCAGCCCTCGTTACGTACATAAGTCACAAAGCTGTGCAAGTGTCATTGCTAGTTTACAAGTGATACATTTATTTTCACCCTCACAGCTCGCACCGTGTATGTCTTAAGATTATTTACATTCACCTGTGCACCCATGGGCATGTTGCTATTAAAATGAGGCATGGTCAGGCACAGTGTAGCTGCATTTCTGTCTTGAGGCCACAGAAAGTTATTGTGAGGTAGACCAACAAAAACCTGGTGTAAATTCGAGTGCAGGGTTTTCTGCTTTTTCTACAGTGCGATATTGCAATGTACGTTATTTAATCAGGTTCATGAGACATGTACACTGTTCTTATCCACTCAGGGGTACACATTAGTGCATCAGACTACAATGAAGTTAAATTGAAAACAGCAAATACAATAAAAAAATAAAAGACCGAAACAATAATGAAAAAATTCTAAACTTAAACTTACTGTTTGATTGCTTTACCCCAAGGAGCAATGGTGGCTGCTATCATAAACACTTTGACACTTTTCACATAAATCTGTTTCCTCAACAGAAAACTGCATACCCCATTGTTAAAGGGACTGACTGATTGGATTAATTAATGTTGTGTGACAAAATTCAACCCCATTATATAATTTGTGCTGTGTAAATAGCAAAGTGGACTACTGCATTTGCACTGTACGCTTTAGGCTATGTACTGTATATCATCAAGATAGGGCTATAATTTTTTTATGTTAAACATTTGCATAATTGCTCCCTTTTGTGTTATCAAATTTGTGAAGTAGATTTGAATAAATAATTAACATATTGTAGCTTTTTTCACTACAGTGTGACACTGGATCTAAAGCATGTGTTCATTAGATAATAATCAGTACATTTGCACATTTAAATATAATTATGTATTTAAATAATGCAGTTCAAAAAGCATTTTTCTTCTGCAGGCCTCCCATCTTGTGCACCAGCTTGGACTTCCAAAATCTCCCAAAACTGGCTATAAAATTTTCTGTATTGTTTATTGTGTTGGTAGTATGGCCCAACCAGAGGGTCACCCCTTTGAGTCTGGTCTGCTTGAGGTTTCTTCCTCAAATCATCAGAGGGAGTTTTTCCTTACCACTCGCCTGTGTGCTTGCTCTAGGGGTTGGTAAGGTTAGACCTTACTTGTGTTAACCGCCTTGAGGCAATGTTTTGTTGTGATTTGGTGCTATATAAATTGAAAAAAAAAAAAAAAAATCAAAAACAGTTGATTGTATTATTCTGACTTTTTAGTTTATTTGAACTTATTTATATACTGTCAATCCATCTTGTTGTGCCTCTGTTTTGTGCTTTATTATTTTGGGGTTTCACTGTGATCACACTTGTTCGAGTATAAATAATCCAGCCGTTATGATACGTTAAAAACCAATGTTGCGGATTCAAAGTACCAGCTCAGGGAACAGAATTGGCACACGAGATGATTCCAGCTGCATGTTTATAATGTACACAACGCTGTATATACTCTGACCCTGCAAAAAAACTGTTTTGTCCAGAATGTACCCCACCTCACGCTCTACAATTGCTGGGATGGGCCCAAGCTAGTGTTAATTTCATTAGATGAGACGAGACGAAATATATTTGTCAATGACCATTTTTTTAAAAGCAGGGGGTGGTGGCCAAGTGGTTAATGCGCTTGGTTTCACTGCAGAAGGTTCCAGGTTCAAATCCCACCCCTGCCACATTTCTCCATGTAATGTGGAGTTGCGTCAGGAAGGGCATCCAGCGTAAAACCTGTACCAATTCAACATGCAGAGCCCTCTTGGATTTGCTGTGGCGACCCCGAGTGCAAACAAGGGAGCAGCTGAAGGGACTTTACTTTTACCATTTTTTAATGATGAAAATGAGACAAGGACAATACTCTGTCAGTATTCTAAGCCATTGACTAAGATGAAATTAACATGCATTATTGGTAATGAAAAAAAAAATGACACTGAAATGTTTTGCATGACATAAAAACTGACATAAAATCTCTTTCCATTTTCCCCCACAAGTTCTTACGCTTTGAAAATCCTTCCAAAATGTGTCGCATTCAGCAGAGTTCGCACTGACGCCGTCCTGACACAAAATCAGCAAGGCTGGACGCAACATATAAGATGTACTGTGGCTGCATTTGAGAATGCGCAGGACGTCTGCACATTCAGAACATTAAAAAAAAAATTTTTTTTTTAAAATAATGTCTCGGTTTTGTCCTCCGTCTCCTGTCCTTAGGAGGAGGGTGCCGGGTTATCCTGCTGTGTGTTTGAGCATAGCTAGATAAAGACCACAAGAGTGGACACCAGCCTGCAGAAAGTTAACTTACATTTTTCTTAAAAACTAACAGCCAAAACGTTTGTGTTTAATAACTGAGCGTTTAAGAAGACAACAGTACTAATTACATTACACATCATGCAACTAGCAAAAAAATAATAAATAAATAATAATAATAATAATAAATGTGCAGTAAATACATCTGATGCAAAAAACAAACATTTAATGAAAAAAGTTTACATTTACATTTAGTGTTAGAGTGTCTAATTAGCTCTCTGAGGCTCAGATTAAAGTTACTGTATGTAGTTTTTGTGCAGCTGGTCAACATAAACATGCTCATTGTTATCATTACTCCATCATAACCTCAACCAACCTCTTGACCATAAACAGTCGGATTTATTTTTTCTTTCGTGTAATATGACTGCTCATTCTCATCCTTTATCTTTGCAGATGTCTTGACGAATTAGCTTTTCTTGAATAAGCTCAAATGATGTTACTATTTATTTATTTATTGAAATTTGCATATCTAGGAGAGAACAGCCAGGACAATCTCTCTTAGTCAATTTGAATTTGAGACCACCGCTGTAACAGGAGCTCTCTGATTATCTGTGGACTCACAGAGGAAGAGACACTCTTGTCTGTTTTGAGTTTTCATAAACCATGTTAACGATGTGTAACTGTCGTGAAGGATAACGGTGCACAAAGATAGAATACAGGAAACAATTTCCTTGCTAAAGCTCACAGTGTGGTAAATAATGGCTGGTGTTACTCCGCATTGTTACTGGGGCAGCTCATTGTCTGAATGTCCTGGAAAAGTAACTTTTACTTCAACAAACACCTTTAAATTGAAACAGAAACAGTAAAAGGAGAGAAATAAAGCAATCACTGAAGCAGGCACTGTGGAGGAACAGCCCCCCCAACCCCCTTATGCTGGGCTTACACTGTGCGAGTTTTGTCCCTTTTCACCCAATTTTTCACACGTGTGAGAATTTTTTGGATCGCGCCAAGTTTTAGCTTAATCACATATCCTGCATCGTGTAGTATACATGAAGTAACGAGCTGCGTTTAACCTCTCACGACCACCTCCCGATCGGCAGTCGTATGGTCGGATAAAAATCGAACCTGTTTGATTTTCTGGTCGGCCCTCGTGAGGGTATCCCGCTGCTGAAGCAGCACTACAAGCATCTACGAGCTGATTTACCCCAACCTCTCGCACTGCGCACATGCAAACACCGGAGAGAGCATAAACAGTGATCATCTCTTTGGGAGAGCAGCTTCTGTTTCTTTTTCCCCCTTAGTCTTCAACTCATGTAAAGTCTTGTATTGTTTTTTTGTTGTTGTTAAAACTTTGATGTCTCCCATCGAGAGTTTTTTTTTTTAAATAAGAAGGGTAAATAAAGTTTGATTTAAAAAAAAAAAGAACAAACTTCTGTTTACGTGTGGTTTTTGAATGTACAATGTAAGTAGTCAGATCAGATCAGAGCATCGGGCCGTACAGTATGAGAACATACTCAACAAAAATATAAACGCAACACTTTTGGTTTTGCTCCCATTTTGTATGAGATGAACTCAAAGATCTAAAACTTTTTCCACATACACAATATCACCATTTCCCTCAAATATTGTTCACAAACCAGTCTAAATCTGTGATAGTGAGCACTTCTCCTTTGCTGAGATAATCCATCCCACCTCACAGGTGTGCCATATCAAGATGCTGATTAGACACCATGATTAGTGCACAGGTGTGCCTTAGACTGTCCACAATAAAAGGCCACTCTGAAAGGTGCAGTTTTGTTTTATTGGGGGGGATACCAGTCAGTATCTGGTGTGACCACCATTTGCCTCATGCAGTGCAACACATCTCCTTCGCATAGAGTTGATCAGGTTGTCAATTGTGGCCTGTGGAATGTTGGTCCACTCCTCTTCAATGGCTGTGCGAAGTTGCTGGATATTGGCAGGAACTGGTACACGCTATCGTATACGCTGGCCCAGAGCATCCCAAACATGCTCAATGGGTGACATGTCCGGTGAGTATGCCGGCCATGCAAGAACTGGGACATTTTCAGCTTCCAAGAATTGTGTACAGATCTTTGCAACATAGGGCCGTGCATTATCCTGCTGCAACATGAGGTGATGTTCTTGGATGTATGGCACAACAATGGGCCTCAGGATCTCGTCACGGTATCTCTGTGCATTCAATATGCCATCAATAAAATGCACCTGTGTTCTTCGTCCATAACAGACGCCTGCCCATACCATAACCCCACCGCCACCATGGGCCACTCGATCCACAACATTGACATCAGACAACCACTCACCCACACGACGCCACACACGCTGTCTGCCATCTGCCCTGAACAGTGTGAACCGGGATTCATCCGTGAAGAGAACACCTCTCCAACGTGCCAAACACCAGTGAATGTGAGCATTTGCCCACTTAAGTCGGTTACGACGACGAACTGGATTCAGGTCGAGACCCCGATGAGGACGACGAGCATGCAGATGAGCTTCCCTGAGACGGTTTCTGACAGTTTGTGCAGAAATTCTTTGGTTATGCAAACTGATTGTTTCAGCAGCTGTCCGAGTGGCTGGTCTCAGACGATCTTGGAGGTGAACATGCTGGATGTGGAGGTCCTGGGCTGGTGTGGTTACACGTGGTCTGCGGTTGTGAGGCTGGTTGGATGTACTGCCAAATTCTCTGAAACGCCTTTGGAGACGGCTTATGGTAGAGAAATGAACATTCAATACACGAGCAACAGCTCTCGTTGACATTCCTGCTGTCAGCATGCCAATTGCACGCTCCCTCAAATCTTGCGACATCTGTGGCATCGTGCTGTGTGATAAAACTGCACCTTTCAGAGTGGCCTTTTATTGTGGGCAGTGTAAGGCACACCTGTGCACTAATCATGGTGTCTAATCAGCATCTTGATATGACACACCTGTGAGGTGGGATGGATTATCTCAGCAAAGGAGAAGTGCTCACTATTACAGATTTAGACTGGTTTGTGAACAATATTTGAGGGAAATGGTGATGTTGTGTATGTGGAAAAAGTTTTAGATCTTTGAGTTCATCTCATACAAAATGGTAGCAAAACCAAAAGTGTTGCGTTTATATTTTTGTTGAGTATAAATCGTGTGCTCTGAACTTTTACACCCTGCGGTTTTGTCGTACAGTTTGAGCTGGAGCTGAGTACAATGATTGAAAATATCGTACAGTGTCTGCCCAGCTTTAGAGAGATCATACCACAACTTTCCATTACGTTTTGAAAAGATTTTGTACATACTACAAAAACAACTATTACTACTACTACTACTAATGATAACAATAAAAATATATATTGAAGTTTAACAACTAAAACATTCAATCATTATTACGCCGAGCTTTACTCCTACAATACCATGCTAAGTGAAATTGAGGAACAGTAATAAAAAAAGTTAGTTGACTTAACTTTCAATGGACTGCAACTATGGAAAAAAATCTGGAAGGAGTAGCTTTATATAATCTTATTTTTATATTTTTCCCCTCAATGCATGGCAGAGTTTTTAACTGATAAACCATGCACACTAGATAGATTTTTAATGTGCTTGCAAAATGTTTTTTTGTGCAACTGCAATCCCTTGGAAAATATAAGTATCAGATTTGGACTCTATCGACAGATACTCAATATGAGATATATATATATATATATATATATATATATATATATATATATATACGAGGGCTGTCAATAAAGTAATGGTCCTTTTTATTTTTTTCAAAAACTATATGGATTTCATTCATATGTTTTTACGTCAGACATGCTTGAACCCTCGTGCGCATGCGTGAGTTTTTCCACGCCTGTCGGTGACGTCATTCGCCTGTGAGCACTCCTTGTGGGAGGAGTCGTCCAGCCCCTCGTCGGAATTCCTTTGTCTGAGAAGTTGCTGAGAGACTGGCACTTTGTTTGATCAAAATTTTTTCTAAACCTGTAAGACACATCGAAGTGGACACGGTTCGAAAAATTAAGCTGGTTTTCAGTGAAAATTTTAACGGCTGATGAGAGATTTTGAGGTGATACTGTCGCTTTAAGGCCTTCCCACGGTGCGAGACGTCACGCAGCGCTCTCAGGCGGCGTCGTCAGCCTGTTCAAGCAGCCGCCGCGACGCTCCGCCACAGGAAAAACACCTCCATTGGAAGCCTTAAGGGCAAGTTGGAACATGTCCTGCTGTTAAACAATTTCTCATATACTCACTCCACTGAAAGCCATCAAAAGCCACCTGGATTTTACAAATGGTTATCAACACGGAGGTGTTTTTCCTGTGCCGCCGCACCGCGTCGGCTGCGTCCCGACGCGCGGACCCGTCCACACGTCTTTCATTAAAAAAATCTCCTTTAACAGTGGAATATCCGGATAAAATGCTGAAACCGACTTCTTCTGAAACTTCTCTGTTCTCTCACGACGTCCTGGATCAATAGAGCCTGAAATGTGGAGGTGTTCAGCTTGAACAGGCTGACGACGGCGGCTGAGAGCGCTGAGCGACGTCTCGCACCGTGAAAAGTCCTTAAAGCGACAGAGGGTTCAAGCATGTCTGACGTAAAAACATATGAATGAAATCCATATAGTTTTTGAAAAAAATAAAAAGGACCGTTACTTTATTGACAGCCCTCGTATATATATATATATGTATATGTATATATATATGTATATATATATATGTATACGTATATATGTATACGGATTATTTGGTTAAATTGCCATGTGGCAAGTAGCTCTGGCCCCAACTTGCCCAGCATGGCAAGTGACCCCTAGGGCTGAGCATAGAGCACTGTAAGTGTCCATCCTCTATGCAGCAACTGTGAAAAAGGGAAGAGGGGGTGTGCATGTGCCTATGCACAATTCAGTTTTACAAGTCACAGCAAGTAGAGGATTTCCCACGCTACAGACACAATACACTGCAGTGCACTGAAAGGGATCTGCATGGAAAACTGCAATAAATCAGTTTTTTAGCAATAGATATTAAAGATTGACTTGGCATTTGACAGTAAAATTTATATTTCTAAAGATTGCAATTTTAACAGATGTTTTCACAGAGCAGCATAATAACTTTATTTCCATGGAAGCCGGACTTCTTCCAAAATAATTGTCGAGGGGAGACACAGAGAGGTGAGGAATGGGATGGGAGGAGAACATGATAACCACGTGAGGTATTGTTCTGATGGGAGGGGTTTGGATCCCCACATCAGTCCCTGTAACACTGTGGTGAAACGCTCAGGCAGCACGTGTGAGTAGGAGAAATAAAGAGCTCCCCCTCCTGTTCTCATCTTCCTCCCTCCACTTCATTCTGTTTGCGGACTCCAGCTGCTGTGACAAACTCTGTATGCATTTTCCACCTTCTCTAATAATGTCAAGAGGATCACGGAGACCTTCAGCCTGCAGCATCATCACAAGACCAGTAGCATGTTCACAATGATTGTCTCTGTCACAGCAGGTGAGCTTGAACCCTCTTTTCTGGCACAATCGATGTAAACTAACTAAACTAACTAATCAAGAAGTTAAACACGAGTAGCCAGGAGTAATAAGCTGTTAGCTGCTTACTTCATGCTTCTGTGCACCAGTTCATTCAGGTACAGAGCCAGCGAATGAGTAAGCTTTAGAGAATGGACCAGTGTATCAAAAAAGTAAGTGAAGGATCTAGTTTAGGAGATTGGAGGAACAACTGAAAAGAGATACTTAAGAGTCTTAATTGTTGTTCTGCCTGCCCAGAATGGTGAAAATGAGCCAAATTCCATGCCAGGACATAGTGGTGACTAGGCTGACTGTGGTGGGGTACACATAAATATGTCAGTAATATCTATTGATGAATAAATGTATGAAATTATTATTATTATTATTTTGTGATTTTGGTGAAAAACCAGTTCTGCGATTTGAATGATTTTCACCAACATGTTGTTTAAATGAGTATCAAACCACCAAGAATAATTTAACATGATTAAACTTTGTAATGCATGTCACATCTTGGCAAATATGTGAAAAACCCAGTGTAATGTGCTCACATTTTTGTACAGTTCAGCCATCTTGTAGGGCCATATTTGCCATAGTGAGTACCAGAAAGTGACCCCAGTGCAGAGA
Source organism: Thalassophryne amazonica (assembly GCF_902500255.1). NCBI lineage: Eukaryota > Metazoa > Chordata > Actinopteri > Batrachoidiformes > Batrachoididae > Thalassophryne > Thalassophryne amazonica. The sequence goes on along the minus strand of NC_047104.1, from coordinate 106,984,238 downwards.
GCTGACCAGATGTTTAGAGCCCAGTGTTCTTTATTTAAACAAAACAGGCGACCATAAACAAAAAGGCAAATGTCCATGACATGGCAGGTTAAACAGTAATACAGAAATCAAAACAGAGTTCAGAACAAAAGACAGGTGTCCGTGACGTGGCTGACTGAATAGTAAGTCTAAGGGACGTGGATAATTAGCCCAAACAGCAGCACCTCTGGTAACCCTCTGCTGCTAGTTAGCAGAGGGTATTCAGAAAACAGACACAGTTCAGCAACATGATGTTTTGATACCATGCATTGAGCACAAAAAAACAGACGACAAAAATCAGTAATCCGGCATTGCCTCAAAAGTGTGGTAACAAGAAGGCAGTAATGTGGAACTAGACAATGAAAGCTAGAAATAATGTGGAGGACGTGTAATGATCGAGCAAAGATTGTGTCAAAGGACATGACTCAAATACTGTGACAGAAGATTGACAATAGGCAGTTGTGGAATTAATGATTGAACCCACATGAAAACAGTTGATGACAGCTGAAGACAAAAGAGGGATAGTGCGGGGGGGGGCAGAGACCATGTCAGGGAGTACTGAAAGCCAGAAATGATGACATTCCATCCATCCTATCTTAGTGATCACTGGGTGAGAGGCAGGGTACAACCTGGACAGGACAGCAAGCAGAGTGTACGTGCATCGTAAAATCTGCTTATGTAAGGTGCATCTGAATAATGTGGCATATTTGTACTACAGCTATGTGCTGGACTTTAGACCAGATATTTGCTGGTCTATGACACAGTCACATTCTGCTTCAACAGTGCACAGCCACTGTGCCTGTCCACACCTCATTTTTAAGGAACCACACCCATTGATGCACAAACAAGGAGAGTTATACTTGGTCTTTAGACGCTGTAGGTGCTTGGCATGAAAATGTCAAGTGTCTTAGTTGCAAAATACCAATTGCATTTCTGTTGCGCTGTGCATTGCTTTGTGCTGAAAAAAATACAGAGGGACTCTGTGTACAAATGTCTTGTTTCTAAATGGTTAATGTGATATTTTTGTAAAGCTGCTTGAATTAAAGCTGAAGGTCTACACTTCAGGGGAACACAGTGGCTTAGTGGTTAGCACTGTTGCTTCACAGCAAAAAGGTCATGGATTGATTCCCCCCTGTGGCCTTTCTGTGTGGAGTTTGCATGTTCTCCCTGTGTTTGTGTGGGTTCCCTCTGAGTGTTCTGGCTTCCTCCCACAACCAAAGACATGCACGTTAAGTGGATTGGAAACTTCCGTGCAAGTGAGTGTGTTTGTTTATAATATGTGGCCCTGTGATGTAAGCACTGCTATGCTTAGAAATGCTGCTTTCAGATTCTCTACAAGACAAGATGCGTGTCAGTCCTGCTCTTCTTTATCAGGCATGATGGTGTAAAAGAGGGTTTCTCCTGCCCAATGAAAAACAAGTCTTTTGCTTCCAAACTCCATGATATATTTCAAACATTGTAATTTATACAAAACTACAAATTCTTACTGAACAAAACAAAATAAAAAGTGACAAATCACCTTTACAGTGCAATTATTAAAAGTGATATGAATAATATAGCTTAATTTTTTTTAACAATCTTGTCAGTGTTTAACTGGGTATATTCTCTTGCTGTAGCACATAAGTAAATGTTATTCACTTGTCATGAGTACGATCTGCTTTAAAATTGTTCCAAGTCTAATGAAGGAAAGGTGGTTGAAGAGTGGTTTCTGCAGGAAGGTCTCTGAATGTGAGGCGTCACATTCACTACCTCCTTTTTACTGATGGACAGTCATGTACACAGACAGAATTTGAACCACGGACTCTTTAATTCATGGATCCCTGGTTCTTCCATCTGAGTATCATTCACACAGGATATTTACTCCATGAAATTTGAGTTTGGCATTAACTCTCTGCTTTTGTCAAGCAAGACTGGTTGGCTTCAGTTGACTGTGGGTCTGTTGGTAGAGTCAGTTATATGGCATCAGATTACTGTCAAAAGCACTTGCGTGATCAAACATGCATTCATGCATATTATATTATGTCACATGCATACTTTTATTTAACCAGGTTAGTCCCATTAAGGTCAAGATCTCTTTTGCAAGAGAAACCTGGACAATGGTAAAGTTTCCAATTCACCTAACCTGCATGTCTTTAAATGTAAGAGGAAACCCATGCAAACATAGGGAGAACATGCAAACTCCACACAGAAAGGCCACAGGTGGGAATCAAACCCATGACGTCTTTTCCTGTGAGACAACAGTGCTAACCACTAATTCACAGTGCTGCCCAGTAACTGCGTGCATGCAAATTATCTCTGTGCGTGCACACTCAGAGGAAACTGCTCCCCGAGCGAAAAAAAGTGCTACAAGCGAGGAGGAATATGTGACCAGCACGCCAAGCAACCACAAACCACTGTTTTTATTCATCACAAATGCCCGAATTCAGCCAAGGGTTTCTTACCTGATGAACCTGTGCCCAGATGCTGTTGTTTTCTTCGTTTCAGCAGACTTCTGTGTCTGGGAGGGGGATTGTCAATCAAATCTCACTCTTCAGAAATGACAAATCACAGCAGAGCCAGTACCGATCCCTGGTTTCTGCCCCCATTGTGCCAAAAGTTTCTAGGGAGAGAGGAGAAATCCACTTCACGCGAGCAGAAAGCCACTTTGCGTGAGCAGGAATCAATTTCCAGAGACCTGGTTACATATTCCTCCTCACTCGCAGCAGTTTTTTTCCTCGCTCAGGAAGCAGATTCCTCTGAGTGCGCAGAGATAATTTGTGCACTCGCAGTTAATATCTAAGTGTGTGATATAATATAATATGCCCAAATGCATGTTTTATCATGCGAGTGCATTTGGCACTAATATGACGGCATACAGTTACTCATGACTTGAAAGGTTGGTGGTTTGATTCCCACTGTACAGTGGTTTGAGCATATGCTGTAGGATGAAAGGGACTTCCACAAACATTTTTATATTAGACCTGATACAACTTTGAAGTACAATTTTCTAGAGGTATGTGAGTAAGATTTACATGAGAATAGATCAAGATAAATTTAATTATAATTTCTCTGTGGAAATTGAAATTGGGGAGGTGATGGTCTAGTGGTTAAGTGTTGGATTTGAGACCAGAGGATCCTGTTTAAAACCCAGCCAGACCAAACAATGACAATGGGCCCTTGAGCAAGATCCTTTATCCCAGAGTTGCTTCAGGTGTGTAGTGAATACCTTACATGGCAGCACCTTGGCATCGGTGTGAATGGGTGAATGTGAGGCATCATTGTAAAGCGCTTCTGATTCAGATGGGAAAAGCGCTATGTAAATGCAGTGGATTTTTTTTTTTTTTTTACCAAGATTTTTAAAAGTAATTTTATTTCACATTTTTTAGTGTCAAAATCCTACAGCAACACTGTGTTTGCAGCTAATCATATAAATTTGTTTTGCCACACTCCTCCTCCCCCACTGCCCCCCACTTTGGAAACCTCTGCCTTAGCGGTTTATGCTGTAGTGTACTACACGTCTATTATCTGTGTATAGCACAAGTTTACAAGCTAAAAAAAAATCCATGATTTACGCATCTTGTTTGTGACATAAAATTCCACCATCTGCATCTAATCAAGCAGGTGCTCTACTCCAGAAAGGTGCGAGCTCATCTGCTGCAGGACTACACGCTCCCATTTGCTTTCTTTTTGTTGCACAAGTTGGTGAAAACTCTTGTTCTGCAAGCAAATACGTCGAATGTGCTGCAGTCATTGTGCTCTGTTTGCCGAAACTGCAGATTCCTTGACAAATAGATCATAAGTAATGCGGCTGAAACAAAAGCTTGAAAGAATGCAGATTACTGATTAACAGGGGGGTGCTGGTGCAATGCTGTGTGCACCCAGTGCAATTTAGCATATTGTGCATTGTTGCCAGGAAGCTCCCATATGTAAGGATACTAAACTGTTTATGACTGTGATCCAGAACCATTTGTAAAGATGTTATTGCAGATGTATATAATTAGTTATTCAGTATATTGTATGTATGGGCGGAGCCACTAGTTATCCATCTTTTTGGATATACAGTCTAAACCTTTCAGAAATGTCAACTCATTAATCTTTCTGCGTTGCTGAGGTTGTCTTCTCTGTTTGTACCGCATGTTGGTGCAGCAGTCAGCCATAATATTCTTGTGTGTGTGTGTGTGTGTGTGTGTGTGTGTGTGTGTGTGTGTGTGTGTGTGTGTGTGTGTGTGTGTGTGTGTGTGTGTGTGTGTGTGTGTGTGTGTGTGTGTGTGTGTGTGTGTGTGTGATGCTGCACTTTTTCATTCTGAAAATTCTGCTGCGACCTTCAGAGGACTAATTCCTTACTGCTGGATAGATATTGAGTGATGTTTAAAAGCTGGTCATGTAAACATGTCTGTCTCAGCAAATTTGATCCCCACAGTATCTGCATGTGTTTCTGAAAAATCACGCTTTTTGTGAATGTAGTTTTCTTTAATTGTATGCATTTGCACAGTATTTCACATCACATCACACAGCAACTGCAGACTTTGTGGAGAGATAATGTTAATAGAAGAAAATGAGTCAAGGGAATAAAATCCAACATTATGTCCAAGACACGCTAGAAAGTATATAGTGGTATCTCAGTTCAGGACATATTTGTAGCTAGTCTTCTGTATGCTCCCATTATTTTCAATCAGTCTGAATGGGAAAAGAATTTTTGTATTCAGTGACCCTTTTTACACCTGTTGTTAAAATGTGTTTTTGGTGATTGGATTGCGATAGGATCATGTGTGGACACATGAAAGGACAGGTGTAAATGAACCTAAAGCACACCAAGGACAGATCGCGATCTGAGTTTGGCTACACCACCACCAGAGTTGGTCAGGGATGTGTTACCACTTTCAACAGCAGTGTAAATACAAATGCTCTTTCATTTCACATACATCAACTACATGGGTGGTATCATAAAGTCACTGCTTCTCTGACTTTATGCTCATGTGCAGGCACATGTGTCTTCTAGATAACACTGGTCATAGTCTTCTGAAAATTAAGTTTTTTTGGGGGGCGTATAGGTGTAGAGCTCCAAGAAAAAGAAGATTTATTGTCATTGTAGAAGAAATACAACAAAATTCCATATTGCAACATCTCTTTTAGCAGCTACAATGTCACAGGCATAGAGAAAAAAAAATTAAAAGGTAACATAAGTAATAAATATTAAGTGTAGAATATGAAAATTCAGTAAGGTGTGTCTTCTGTAATACGAGGTCTATTAGAAAAGTATCCGACCTTATTATTTTTTTCAAAAACCATATGGATTTGAATCACGTGTGATTACATCAGACATGCTTGAACCCTCGTGGGCATGCGAGAGTTTTTTCACGCCTGTCGGTTACGTCATTCGCCTGTGGGCAGTCTTTGAGTGAGGAGTCGCCCACCCTCTCGTCGATTTTTTCATTGTTTAGGAATGGCTCAGAGACTGCTGCTTTGTTTGATCAAATTTTTTTCAAAACTGTAAGGCACAACTGAGTGGACACCATTCGATAAATTCAGCTGGTTTTCGTTAAAAATTTTAACGGCTGATGAGAGATTTTGGTCTGGTAGTGTCGCCGTAAGGACGGCCCACGGTGCCTGACGGCGATCTGCGCTTCGAGGCGGCAGCGTCTCGCCGTTTCAAGTTGAAAACTTCCACATTTCAGGCTCTGTTGACCCAGGAAGTCATCAGAGAACAGAGAACTTTCAGAAGAAGTCGGCATGAGGAGTTTATTCGGACATTCCATTGTTCCCGCTGCGTGGGAAACAAACACCCCATAATCTCTCATCAGCCGGACCTTTGTATGGTTTGTTAAAAAAATGTAGGCTGCAAGTAATACATACACACACACACACACACACACACACACACACACACACACACACACACACACACACACACACACACACACACACACACACACACACACACACACACACACACACACACACACACACACACGTGCCATGCAAACTGCATAACAGCACAGAAGGACCAATCTGGGAATAAGGGTCTAGCTCAAGGGTACCTTATTGGCAGTAATGACAAGTGTTGTTCTTTATGTTCCCAATCATTTACTTTTCCAACTGTGGGATTTGAACCTACAACCCCCCTGTAGGCTGGTGTTCCAGCTTGCACTCGGCCGAGACGGACGCATTTTTCTCTTCTCCCTCCCTCCTTATCTTTCCTGCTTCTGTGGCGTGTTGTCTGTGAGGCTGCAGCTTTGCTCTTCTGGAAAATGACAAAAATGGATCTGTTAAAGTGGTCTCTGAATGCAATTGACACTATTTTTTCCACAAGACATTCGGGGGCGGAGGACCCGACCTGTCCTGCCGGGACGCATGTGATGGGTTATGTTATGGACTCGTGGAGGAGATGGCAGGTCATGTGCCTTACACGCTTTCTGTGGAGGACGTCGAAGATGTGTATATATTTGGCTTGGTGGTGACCGGCTTTCTGCTGTGTGGGCATTGATTCGATTGGGAAGGCAGTGGCTGCGCAGTTGGCGGGTGTTAACCGCACGCTGGAAAACATCTCGGGCAGGATTGCAGCTCTGGAAAACCGCTTTGACCGTCAGTAAAGACCACATCCTACATTCAAATGTATTGAGAGCCACTCTGTTCTCAGAACTGTGGAATCTTTCAGGCGTCTGCTAATCTGGATATTCATTTGGCTTCCCCAAACACAGCTGCACTTCAAGGCCGCTGCGATAAAAAACCTCCTCAAGAAGATCAACACTTAAGCCTCGCTTCCTGGTCATCCCCCTCCCCTCAGCTTCTCCAGCTCTGACGTTGACTGTGGACAGTGGACTGCTCAGGGCTGAGCCCCTCCCCATTCCAGGATTGTCGGACAAGGCCGTTGATGGCACCTAATAGGCTGCCTCCGGAGTGTTCTGATAAACTGGACTTTCAAATCTCGGTTGTCGTCCTGCGTCTTTGTCTGTGTGATTATTGTTTTTCTGTGCTGATGGGGTTTTTGTTCCTCATTGCTGCTGTGTAACGCAGCGGCTATGAGGGTTTTTTTTCTCTTCCTTACCTCGTGTGTGCTTTTTATATGTGTTTATGTACTGGGCCGGCTTATGTGTGTGTGTCGTTTGTTATGGGTCGGTCTTGGTTTGCTCAGCCCTGCTGTTGGCCAAGGCAGGGATGTACATCTGGAGCTGGTCCCCGGGCGCCTAATGGCGACTTCTGCTCCTAACTGGCAATTAGGATGGGTTAAATGCAGTAGACACATTTCATTGTGCAGGGAACATGTTCCTTTGTGCATATGACAATAAAATTCTTTTGAATCTTTGAATCTTTTTTGAATCTGTCTGCAAAATAGCCCAAATGAAACACTTGCCTATTCATGTATATGCAAATTATGCAAGACCAGGGGTTTTCAAAGTGTGGGAGAGTGAGCTCCCCTCAGAGAACAAATGAATAGCTGTGCCCCCCTCCCCCACCAACACACATACACATAATTTCAATATCTTCGTGTGTTTCTTTTTATTATTTTACACATCTTAAACACATTGTTAAAGTATTTGTGTGTTTTTAAGGAACTGTCTATGCCTTTACATGTTGTACAGCCTTTGTAAACATTTTAAACATGTTTTTAAAGAACTTTGTATTCTTTCACACATTTTACACCCTTTTCAGACATTTTAAATGTGTTTTTAAATAACTTTCTATTCTTCTATTTTTACATTTTGTCATATTTTAAACATTGTTTTTTAAACATTTAAACATCTCTGTGTTTTTAAATGTCTTACGAATAACACACATTTAATCATAAATAATATTTATTCAACTTCAGGGATGGGTATTGATAAGATTTTATCAATATTGATGCCATTATCGATTCCCATCATCAATCTGATTCCTTATCAATACCTCCCGTAAATTTTCTGTATACTAAAAGTAGGATTTACAGGTTTTCTATGTCAGTAACATTTTATTAAGTCTTTAAGTAAATGAATATGAAATTGGAAATTGTTTTTTCTCAAAAGCATTTCCTTTCAGACATAAATGGCATGAATGTCACTCCATACCTCTGAGCTGAGCTCCTGCAGCCAGCTGTGCTGCAAGTCAACATCAATGTAATTCATAAAGAATGCAGGACACCTCATTTTGGGAGGAAAACTATGTTTTAGTCTGTTGTAGTTTGTTGTCTGTGTTACAACGTTTGGAAAGAGGTGTCATTGATTGAAAACGGTGATTCCCTTTGAAATTATGAATTCCGGCTGGACTCTAACTTGACTCGGCAGAGACCGGTGCAGTGTTTGGAGCTGTGCGAAAGGAACGGAGGACGAGTCTCATTTCTTTCTTGCAACAACACAAGAGTCCCAGTTATTGACTTTAATCTGCACAAAAGTGACTCACGATTGACATTTTTAAATAGCTATGAGAGGGGTTAAGAAGTGGACTTGTCGCTTCTGAAAAGCAGTGAAGCAATGAATCAATGAAGCAGTGGGTTGGAGCACTGCTTCGTTGCTTTAAGCATCAAGATCAGCCGCTGCAGAAGCAGTTGATTACAGACCTTCTGCAGGGTCTGCAAACAATGTTAAGAAATGATCATTTTCCCGATAAAACACCCTCAAAAAGAATGGCCTCTCTGACGGACCGATAAGGGACTCGTTAAGCAAAAAAGGCTATTGATGTCGGTGGATCGAATCATTTCTTAATGATTCTCGATATGCATCCATTGCGCCCCCTGAAGAACTCTGCTCCCCCCCCTCCAGGGGGCACCTCACAGTTTGAAAACCACCGTACTAGACAAAGAGTAGAAGGTAATCATGGGGGCCAGTTCTTGTTTGCCATGGTGCCATTACTGCGCACTTGTGTGTTTTATTTAATCCAACATTCTGACAATAACATGGCTTAATAACCTGTTTAAAGCAATGCAAATCAATAAAGCCTGCTGATCTTGTTAGAATGGTGCTGAGCTGTACAGTTTACTGCAAAGAGAATGAGCTGTGGCTTCAGTACCATCAGTAGATTTATTTAACAGCTGACTGGTGTTCATTGTAATTCTGAATGCTGATGTGCTTTTGTAGTTACTGTTTGAAGAGCCAACAACCCCACAGGCACACTGGAACATACTGGCAGGAATGTGATTAATAAGTTGGTATTAATTCAGTTTTGTCCCTTGGTGTTTTTTTCTCCATCTTTCATCTTTTCCATCTCTTCTGTCCTGCAGCCACAACATTAGGTCTACATCATTTCGACACCCTGTGACTGGACAAATTTCCCCTGAAAACATTGAATACACACTACAAGATAGGTGAGTGTGTCCTTTTTCTAATGGGGTGATGTGCTGGCCAGAGTGGGTCCATATGTACTCTGTTTAGTTTTACACTGGTGATTTTACTGTGTAAGAATAGAGTGGGCAATCATTGGGGTTGGGGGTGGTGGAGGTGTTGTTTGTTCTATACTCACCAAGAAAATGAACGGTGGTCACAGTCATAACACTAAGACATGATCATCATTAGGGGTGTCACAGTATAAAGTAAAATCACCAGTGTAAAACTAACACTGACAGTGTTAAATTAACACTGCCAGTGTACATATGGTCCTACTATGGTCAGAGTGGCACCATATGTTCATTGTCAGTGTTAACACTGGTGATTTTACTGTGTACATAGAAGTCACACTTCAGTTCACACCGAGCTGTGAACATCACGGTTTGGTAACGAGTTCAGATTTGGAAAATTTTTCAAATCTTCATATAGTAGCTTTATTCTGCGAACAGCAGAGAGGTGCTGTCAGCCACTTTAACCCTGTGAGACAAAGTGCAAATGTGTATGAACTGGATAATATCTTGTCATTGGTATTGGGATGAATTTACTGTGCAGTGTGTTGTGTTTTTTTTATGTCACGCAACATTTCAAGCCAGACCGCTTTCAGTGTTTTCATTTTAAGTTCATTTAACTATTGTGCAAATGACGGCATCTCATAAAACTTCAATCTGTGCAGATTTGAAGTCATTGTACACAGTGTCGCTATTTGGCCATAAAAGTTTACACTAATAGGGTACCACAGTCTCATCTGAACCCCCGAGTGATATCACGGGATTAGACCACTTCCGGGGGACATCCTGCACAAACATAGCATCACTTCTAATGGGAAAATGGTGTACAGTGGTCCCTCGTTTATCGCGGGAGTTACGTTCTAAAAATAACCTACGATAAGCAAAATCCGCGAAGTAGTCAGCGCTATTGTTTGCAATTATTATAGATGTTTTAAGGCTGTAAAACCCCTCACTACACACTTTATACACTTTTCTCAAACAGGCATTAACATTTTCTCACTTTTCTCTCCTGTGTAAACACTCTCTTTTTTTTTCTGGGCGAAAAGATTATAAACAGACACATGCAGAACTCTCCCTTTGCTCACTGCCTCCGGAGGTACGGATGCGGGACCTGCAAAGAATCCAAGTCCTCTCTTGGTGGCCACGGAGCTCTGCGGCTGCGGTCAACATCCACATCAAAACAGCGAGCGTAGTCTCTGGACCTGTTGCCAGATTTGGTGCAGCTCTGCACAGCAGAGAGGAGGGCGGTGTGAGTGGCCCGCTGCTGCGTTTACCGAGCCCGCAGACTCAGTAAGCGCATCGGAGGCAGTGAGAGCAATTGCGGTGGTGCCACGACCGGCCCGCCTGATAAGAACACAATGCGCTGTTAAAAAAAAAAAAGGCATTAAAAATTGCACAAAAAAAATCTGCGAAACTGCGAGGCCGCGAAAGGTGAACCGCATTATAGCGAGGGACCACTGTACTGTTTTGTTTTCAGCTGCAATCACCGAAGCAGTTGTGAAAAGTTTCTTTTTGGTTCCCAGGGGAGAAGGGAAGACAATGCAAATGGGAGAGGTCGTGTCGGTAAGTTTTAGCCTGCACACCTTGACAGAGTAGCTGCGTTCTCTCGCTTGCGCAACTGCCTCAACATGTTTGAGCTCCGGGTCATAAACAGACTGCACCACATGTCCACTTTCCACCGCATCGTCACTTTTTCTTTGCATTTTCACTTAGTTTGCCATGTAATTTTCCCAAAACTCAGAGAAAGTGCCGTGTTTCTGATCGGGATAGATGAGGGCTGTCCTTGGAAGTAGAGTTATGCTTTTTCATTGAACCCCTTTAGCGCCTGCCCTCAAACGAGACTACGGTACTCTATAGGGCAGCGCAGTCTCATTTGAACCCTGCGTGATATCGCAGGATTTGACCACTTTGACCACAGTTCTCCCATGCAGAACTGCCTCGACACGTTTGAGTTCTGGGTCATAAATAAACTGCAGCACATGCACTTTCTGCCGCATCGTCACTTTTTCTTTGCGTTTTCACTTTGTATGTGTGCAGTTTGCCCAAAATCTCACAGAACGTGCAGTGTTTCTGTCCCCAGAAGTAGAGAAATTACGTTATATGCATTATATAATATTTTACCCCTTTAGCGCCCGCTCTCAAATGAGACTGCGTTGCCTAATTCATATAAAATGCCAGCTTTTTTTATAAGTTGGTGGCGTTGTCTGTAAACTTGAATGATTGGACAGATCTTATACAGGGCAGTGATTCAACACAAATGCAAATCAGTACACTTTCGCTTTTAGGCTCATATTTCAAAATAAAGAGGTAAATTAACCAATTCCATTGAATTCCAAGCTGATTCCAAATTTTCTGTGTGGAATAATGCCATCGCTTCCTTCAGCTGGATGGCTCGCTGATTCCTCTGTTCCCTTCAAACACAGAGAACAGGCTGAGGGGACTGACCCTGTGTCAGGATATGTGGTCGCGTGGCACAGAAGGAGAGTGGACACAAATGCAAACTCTCAGACAATACATAAGATGTAATAGCTTTTAGTTTTATCTCAAAACAGTCCAGGTCTGGTACACAGAAAGGCAGGCGGCGTAGCAAAGGTACAGATGAGGGCAAGGCAAAAATACGTGATCAGGAACAGGCTGAGGTCAAAGGGTCCCACTGAATAATGAAGGATGAATAATGAGCCAGGCAGCATGTTTTCTTTGCTACGATAGGGTTTCTTCAAGTATTGTGTGAGAATGGTGGCTCTTAGAGGCATAACTTCAGTTAACGAGGCTCCTCTCTGAGCGTGGCGCTAATTTCAAGATGTTCAAAATTTAGCAACAACAGCGTGGGGCAGTTTGTGTACGAGTTACTACAATGACTTAAGCCCCTTTCACACTGGTGTATTCATAGAACTATTGTAATTCATTATTATCAGGTTGTCCTAAAAGTTCCCTAAAAAGCCTTCAGTTGGTTCAGAATGCTGCAGCTAGAGTACTGACGGGGACTAGCAGGAGAGAGCATATCTCACCCGTGTTGGCCTCCCTTCATTGGCTTCCTGTTAATGCTAGAATAGAATTTAAAATTCTTCTTCTTACTTATAAGGTTTTGAATAATCAGGTCCCATCTTATCTTAGGGACCTCATAGTACCATATTACCCCATTAGAGCGCTTCGCTCTCAGACTGCGGGCTTACTTGTAGTTCCTAGGGTTTGTAAGAGTAGAATGGGAGGCAGAGCCTTCAGCTTTCAGGCTCCTCTCCTGTGGAACCAGCTCCCAATTCAGATCAGGGAGACAGATACCCTCTCTACTTTAAGATTAGGCTTAAAACTTTCCTTTTCGCTAAGGCTTATAGTTAGGGCTGGATCGGGTGACCCTGGACCATCCCTTGGTTATGTTGCTTTAGACGTAGACTGTGTTTCATAATTATTGTATGGCCTTGCCTTGCAATGTGGAGCGCCTTGGGGCAACTGTTTGTTGTGATTTGGCGCTATACAAGAAAAAAGTTGATTGAAGTTGATTGATAGAGCTGCTTATTGTGGCGTATCGTCTATGGTGAGTTGAGCAGCTCTACGCCCACTTTTAGCAGCTCTACGTCGGGTTTTTGCTCCCTACGCAGCAGTATGTTGAGGGCTATGCGTGTGGGATGGAAGAAATTAAATATGTTTAATTTCCTTTGGCGTAGAGCACTGGACACAGTTTTAAGCAGGTCTGCGCAGCTTCAGCGTTACTGCATGCAAGTCTGTGCAACACGGCGCTCCTGTACACAACCAAAAACTGAGTGTGTGTATCCGGAAGAATCAGCTGAGAACATGACAACAGGATCACACAGCCCACAGTGCCACTGTGTGCTCAGAACAGGGAATCGAACCTCAACTCAGAAATCCAGAAACAGCATGTCGGTTGGTCGCTCTCTCTCTCTCTCTCTCTCTCTCTCTCTCTCTCTCACTCTCATCAAATGCCCTGATTGATCAGGTCTTATCAAACCTGAAAAGAGCTATGACTCTTCAAAATAAAAGCCTTGTCGCTGCATGTCAGTGCACTCATCAGATGTCCTGATCGATCAGGTCTGATCATATCAGCGGACCTGATCGGAGCAGCTGTGTTGGGAAATGTAGGGACATGGACCCACAACAGGGGGCGTAAAGGAACCGGACAATGGATGAGCCAATAAATAACAATTTACTGTTGTAAATGTGCACAACGGAATACAGACAGAACCAGAATTTGGATTACAGACAATTACACGAAGATGACGTGTGGGCAGGCTCGAGGATAGGAGAGCACCGTCCAGAGAAGAGCCGGACCCCACACGATTTCCACTGCCACCAGATCTGGACGCCAAGTCCTGAGTCCCCAGGTGGCCACCGTCTTCAGCTGCCGGATCTGGTACTGCTGGCAGGAAGTAGAAGAACAGATGTAATGAGTGTGTGAAAACACACCCAGTAAACAGTCAGCAAGTTCTTCTTTTAATAGTCGGGTGGGAAGAACACCTCCACCTTAATCACAGAAACAACAAACGTGCAGCGCCTGACTACTTATCCGGTTTGGTGTAAGGAGAGAAGAACATCGTCTCCTCCACGATCCACAACCCCAGCCTCCAGCTGCGGATAGGTATCAGGTACGCCTGCAAAGTATTCAGAATAATTGTTTGGCACCAAAAACGGCTGAGAGTTTTACCTTAGAGGTAGACGATATCTCGGCAGTGAGGTGGAGATGTTGTCTGGCTTTTATGGGATGGTTGATGATGATGAGTGGTGATGAGTGGCAGCTGGTAAGGGTGATGAGTGACAGCTGTCACTCCAGTGGCTCCTGCGTGGCGGCAGCGCCCTCTCGTGCCCGAAGCCCGCACTTCAGGCAGGGCGCCCTCTGGTGGTGGGCCAGCAGTACCTCCTCTTCTGGCGGGCCACACAACAAGCTGGAGCTATAAAAGTTTAGAGTCACAGCGCTTCTTTCACAGCAGCCTTTACGACAGCCAGACTCAGCAGCATCTGTACACAATGAAAATGATCCACCAAGACAAAAAATTGAATAATAATAATAATAATAATAATAATGTTAAATGACTCTGTTTCTGAGCTGCACCACACCGTGCAGGAGAGAACAGAGTGCACTTCCACAGAGGCAGAAAATAGCAGCTTTGGCTACATACGTGGCAGTAATGACACTGTAAAACCTTCATGATTCAGTCCACTGTTTTCCAAGTGCAACAATGTGTTCTGCACAGCCGGCAGGAGGGAACTGGTTTTAAATTAGGTAAAAAAGGTACACACGACTGTGTGCACACATTAAAAAGCGAACACACGCAGCTGCAAGCAGATCTATTAACACGGAAAAACGCTGAGTATGCGTGCATTTCGGGCGTGCTTAAATTAAACTCAATGCCGCAATACACAGCTCTACGAATACACCAGTGTGAAAGGGGCTTTAGAGGCATGTGCGTGGTGCTTACGAGGCTGCTAAAAGCCCATTATCCCAGAGCCTGGCAGCTATGCAGGACCTGAGAGGCTATTTTTGGAGCGGCTGCCCTCTTGTGCACACAATTCCACCTGCTCTGTGCGCTGGACGCTGTATATAAAATAATTATTTTGTAGCAGATTAATTATTTTCTGCCAAACCTTGGATCCTGAAAACACCTCTAATTGTTTCTGGAATCACAGAGGACTCTTTCATCTGGACACTTTTTTCCTCTCTTTCCTGCTCCATGTAAAGTATATTTTGAGCAACTTAAGGTAACTATTTTTAATGTTTTTATAGCTTGATAAAACAGTTTCTAGCTGTAAAAGTATGTCTATGGTTGATTTAATATCTTGTTAATGGATCACATGAGCTGCACTGTGTGTGCGCACTGCGCACTGAGGCAGTGACTCATCACACTCCAAATGAGCATTTAGGCAGAATGCCAGCTCACAAAAGAGTGATTTTTCAGTAAATAATGGGCGAACACAGTTAATATTTGGATGATTGTGTGAAAGTGGCTGTGTGTTTAAAGCTGCGGCAGAAATAACTCCAGTGAAGCCGCTAAAAGCAGTGCAGAGCTGTGCAGCAACACAGAAGGAGAGCGTGCAAAAGACTGATTTTGAAGACATAACGCAAAGTTAAAAGTTGTATCACGGTGACTTGTAAGCTGCAGAAGAAATAAAGAAATTTATTTATTTATTTATTTTGAAGTGATCCACATGATTTGCGGCAGCAGGTGTATATAATTACAGTAGCCACCTCATTGTGTATGCAGAATAGCGAAAAGAGTGATTTTGCAGAAATAAACGGACGAACACAAAGTTAAAAGTGGGATCACGGTGTGAAAATGATTGTGTTTAAAGCCAGGGAAAAAATAAAGCCAACAAGCCACGGATGGAAAGGAAGCCATTGAGAAGGAGCACAGAGGTGGCTGTCCATGAATGTAAAACAGCAGCACGCGCGAAAAAGAGCGATTTTGCAGAAATGAACAGACAAACACAAAGTTAAAAGTGGGATCACGGTGTGAAAATGATTGTGTTTAAAGCCAGGGAAAAAAATAAAGCTAACAAGCCACGGATGGAAAGGAAGCCATTGAGAAGGAGCACAGAGGTGGCTGTCCATGAATGTAGAACAGCAGCACGTGCGCAAAAGAGCGATTTTGCAGAAATGAACGGACGAACACAAAGTTAAAAGTGGGATCATGATGTGTGTGTTTAAAGTTGCAGAAGAAATAAAGCCAGCGAGCCGCGGAGCCAGCGAGGAGCACAGAGGCGGCTGTCCAGGAACCCTTGGTTCGGTTCTAGCTGGTCTGGTGCATTACAGGTGGACAGCAACCTTGTGCACAGCGCACAACCGTGGGACTGTACTGGAGCGTCTATTTAAAAAATAGACGCTCCAGTACGATGCAGTGCGTCTGCACAAAATGTGACATCTTTAAATGCTTCTGTGAATTGAAAACCCACACTTTAAAGGGACCAGGTGTGGGAGGGCTGGAGGTTTGGCCCAAACCCATGCCTATATGTGCACCAATATCGCGTTATCATGGCGCAATCACGGCACTACTTGGCTTAGTGTGGCTGATGCGAGCCATTTGAGGCTCTAATGACAGGTTGGTCGTGGCTCACTAGAGGCTGCTACATGGCACATGCGGGGTACAGAGAGGCACATAGAGGCACCTTCGTAGCGGATACGTGATAGATGAAAACAAGAGTCATTCTTCAAATTAATCGCTGACACAATAAATGCTATCCTCTTGTTTGTCTCCAACTCAAAAGGGCAAAATAATTCAAAACAGGTGAACTTGGATGCACCACATAATTTGAAAAAACAAAACAAAACAACAACTTTATTTTGCCAATGTAATATCCCATAGATGTGTCTGCCACCATTCATGTGAGGTAACACCTTAAGATAGTAACTGTGATAGTAACACCTCCGTTGGTGGTGGAAGCTGTGTGGGGATCCGGCTCTTCTCTCGCCAGGTGTCTTCTATCGTCGAGCCTGCCCACACGTCACCTGGTGTATGATTGACAGTCCACCATATTGTTATTGTCTGTACGTCGTTGTGCGATTCACAACATTAAATTGTTACTTTTGGCTTATCCATTGTCCGTTCATTACCGCCCCCTGTTGTGGGTCCGTGTCACGACACTTTCACAACAAACTGTTTGGTGCAACATGAGGCCCATTTCATCACCAGAAAATATACAACAGAACAGGAAAGTCAAATCTGAATGAAATGATGAATAGAACATGTGAATGGGGATAAGATCAATTCTTTGCACTGGTGTTGTAAATTACTGATGGGGAAACATGTCATGCTGTGATGAGTTTGACAGCTTTCCTGTTCTCCACTAGTGGCATCATGAGAAGGAGAGAAAAGTGGAGCAGTTTTTTTTTGTTATCTACTTTGCAATGTGAAATATTGCTTCTTTACAACACATGCCGCAGCAAATCTCCTGGGGAACTGTTCCAGTGACACTGGCAGTAAACAGAAAGAAAGCTCCACATAAAACAGCAGTGTTCTACTGATATGACAGGAACATCCTGTTACGACACTGACTACAGTACAGGTAGTGAAACCGAGTACAGCTATTGTGTGTTTTTCCCCACTGTGGTCTTTTTCCTTTTGTCCGAGCGCTATTTATGATTTTGCCCCTGACACACACATCTAACTCTCCTGCTTTTTGTTTGCCTCAGAAGTGTCAAAGAAAACAGGAAAAACAGCTGAGTTTGCGCTCCTAACTTCTTTGCAAAAACTCCTTCTTTTAACTCCTTTGCACACTCAGTCAGCAAAGAAGGGCTTCTGCCAGGTGCTGAATGACGAATATTAACTTGTCTACACGCGCTGTTCCTGCTAGATATAAACCTGCTGCGGTAAAACATATTCTCAGAAATCCAGTCTGGAGCCAGAGGTGTTGGACAACTATAGAACTGTATCTTGTCCCATTTATTGAAAATATTTGAAAGAGTAGCCTGTAAACATCTTTTTACCTACTGAATTTTCCAGAGTATGTCACTTTTTTTTAAATTTGGAAGGTTTTGCAACTTATACTGCAGTGCACCTTATACAAATGTCCAAGAAAAAAACAAAAAAAAGAGCATATAATGTTCTGGACATTGCAGGCAGCAATGCAAATGACAAGAGCTGTAGTCCAATTCAAAAAAGAAAGATTACATTTATTCTTTGTCATACTGTGCTCCAGTGCCTGACTGCAGCTCTCTGCCTCACTCCATTAAAGCTACTGTATGTAAGGACCCCTTCACACATAACACGATTGAAGCCGACTAGCGCATGAAGGAGAAATTGCATGCCATTCGTGTAAAATCGGGGCTGGCTCTAGCACCTCATAAACCTGTTGCTACAACTATTTGCGCACACCAGCGGCCGAAAAACAGCGAGTGCCCTGTGAGATCATGTTCGATCCCTCTTGCGGCAGGTGTCGGCCAAATTCCAGGTGCTGCACACGAACATCCGACACCGCTCGCTCGACACAGAAAATGTGTGGCCATTCGTGCTGTCAGCACAAAAATAGTGAGCAAACAACCACTTTCGAGCTAGATGTGAAATTTGTCGAAGTGCCCCCACGAGTGTGGCGTTGCAAAGCAACACATATGTGGCATTGAGTGTCGGCTCCCCCTCAACACATGTGCTGTGTCCCCCCTCCCTCCCCCCAACACATGTGGAGTGCTGGGAGTGGGGGGGCACACTTGCATGGAATGCTGATAGATGGGGACTGGCCAGACATGTCAGAGCGCACAGAGCACAGCGAGCCGCTTCCCAGCTGATCACTGACCAGAGAAGCTGCAAATGACAGCTCAGTGCACACGACGTGTTGCATTAAATACACAGAGACCACAGCCAGGACAGGTATATCAATAAGTACTACAATAACTACATACCCAATTACATAACAAATAACAAAAAAAAGGATCACATAACATAGAAACAGTGACACATTGGTCTTTGAACTGAATGGACAGGGGGCGTGGCCGCGGACAGCAGCAGCTGTTGAGATCTCTGGTTCTGAACGTCACAGCTGGGGAACACGTACCGTGTTTTGACGGATATGGCCTTACAACTGTCCACTGTGACGTGCGTGTGTCTGCTTGCTGTCCTCACGTGGAAATACATAAAACCATATATCGCTGTTGCGACGGGCTGCAGCGAGCAAGCGCACAACAAGGGTGATCTAAATGTCATGTCTGTCTGACAGGACACACGTGTCCTGTGTGTGGTGCACCACAGGACTATGCCAAGCCAACAGTGCCACAAATACGCCACTTTCAGTCACGTATCACCAAAAATACGCCATAACAAACACCGTTTTGTCAGTTATTACAGCACCTTTTTCACTGTAATTAAAGACGACGAAAACTTCGTCTTCATCTACATCATCTAATTTCTCTTTTTTTAAATATGTTTATCTCTTTGTTGATTTTAGGCATTTTACGCTCCTGATCTCACAGAATTATTTACCTGACTTATAAGATTTATGTCATTTTATTACATGACTAATTCCCATTTACTTTTTTTAGACTTTTTAGAGGCCGAATACTCCAAAATGCTGTTCGGTGCATACGCACAAACAACAGTCAGAGTTTTCCCCCCGACCATCCGAAGATGCAGGGAGGCGACCCTCTCATCTACTGGAGTAAACTCCAATGTAGCGGCTTCATCCCCTGGGCAACTCCAGAGAAAAATAAGGTCCAACCCCTATCAAGGAGAGTGTTTCTGGAGCTGAGGCTGTGCGTGGAGGCAAGGCTCACCAGATCTAACTGGTATTGCTCCACCTTCCGCACAAGCTGTGGCTCCTTCCCTCACAGTTAGGTGACGTTCCACACCCCCAGAACTAGCCCCTGCAGCCCGGGTCTAGTCCGTCGAGGCCCTTGACTTTCACTCCGCCCAAGGGACAGCGCAATCAACACCATCGTTTCCCCCTGTGGGTGGTGAGCCCACAGGGTGGAGATGGAAGGTCCATGTCGCCTTAGGTATGGCTCCAGATGAGGGCCCCGGGCTTTCTCCGGGCCGGGTCACATTTCCTCTACCTTGTTTTATCATAGTGTCTTGTGAACCATTCTTAGTCTGGCCTCTCGCCTGAGACCAATTTGCCATGGGAGCCCCTACCAGGAGCACAAAGGCTCCAGACAACACAGCTCTCAGGTTCACAAACCTCTCCACCACGATAAGGTGATGGTTCCCGGAGAGGAGAGAATATTGATAATCAATCAAATACAATCATCTTTGTCATTGTAAATTGTAATGATGTATAGGATAAACAAGTTAGAATTTAGAACACAGGCACTGGAAGGTATTGAGCAAAGGCACACCTGTGCAATAATCATTGGTGCGCACAGTTCTGCTAATCTGCTAACCACTAATTAGCAAAGCTAACTTTTTTGATAGCGGATTAGCTTTTCAGCAAACTTCGAAAGCCATCAATGGACCAACTTGCTTCCGCTAAATTTAGTTCTGCTAACTTTTAAAGTGCTAACGTTTCTTTGCTGGCGTAGTTAGTAAAGCTGAACGGTCAAAAACATTTGTAAACCCTAACATTTTATATGTTGGTTACTGTCTGTTACCTGTTTTACAGCAGTCAGGCATCTGTGAGGAGCTGCAACCCTGTCCCAGCAGAAAGGACTGGGCTGCCAGGCTGCTACAAAAAAGAAAAATCATTTGCATTCAACATACAGTGCCCCAGACATGTGGCAGAAGATATCAGACTTAAAACAGATTTCAATTGTGGTTTTGATTTACAAACAAAACAAATTCTGGACAGTTTATCTACATTAATGTCAAATCTGTCATTTTTACAAAGTGAAAATATAACATATATCTTTGAGTTTTAAAGAAATGCACTAATTCTGAAGGTTTGAACATTAACACACGCAGATGCCAAAGGCATTATGGGAAAATGAGCCTCTGCTCATCACTGGTTGGCTGGTTTATTTATTTGTAAAAACCAAGAAGTTACAAATAACGACCATGTGATATTGGGCACTATTCACACTGCCATCAAGTAGATGGGTCAAAATGCATAGAACACTGCCATCTACTGCAGTGTGATTTTATGTGATTTTGAGAGCCAGATACCCCTTGATTGTAATGTTTTAAGCACAACTCAGGACCCCTTTACAGGGAAAAACACAGGTTCTTTAATTGAGAACTGCATCAGTACAGTGGGTAATGCACACAGTGTGCCACACGACAAACAGACGTGTTGAGGATGCAGGGGACAGTCCAGAAAACAGGAAGGGGTTCAAAATCAAGGAGCCAGTCCAGTGTCCAGAGGGGCAGGCCAAAACTCCAAGTCCATGAGGCTAAGCAGGGTTCGGTAACCAGGGAGTACATTAACACAAAGAACGCAAGAAAGCTTCACATACTACACAAGACATCTAGCGAGGAGCACAGGAGGAGAGGGAGATTAAATAGAAACAGAAATATTACACTGATGAGACACACCTGGGGCGACACAGGAAGAAAGCCATGATAATGCTCAAAAAACATACAGGGATACCAAAATAGCACAGCATCTGCAGTAGACAGGACAGATATATGATATTGACCAGGGTCTATTTTGATTAAGATGCTCTGAAATGGTAGGTGGCCCAGAGGCTGAAGAAGTAGTCTAGCATCAAAAGAATGCATCAAACTGAGTAAAACAGCAGAATCTCTTCCACATCTCTGCTTTCTTGAGAAAAGTGCTGATTCAGTCGCGACTCAAATCATTCAGTTTAGTAAAATTATCTGCTAGATATGCAAGGTTTGTCTTCAGCCAAAATGGCAACAAGAGATGCATTGTCTTACAAAAAGCAACATACCGTATTTGTGTGTCTGAGTACCCTGGCTGTTCCATGTGAAATTCTGCTTGAAGTGGGAGTGGTCATTTGCACAAACTCTGCCAAAAATTTTGTTTGTCGAACCGCCTATTTAAAAAAAAAGTTTTATTTCCTCACAAATAAAGAATGAATCACCTGTCTGTGTCTGTTTTTCCCCTATTCTTTCATCATTTATTAAGGGCCCCTTTCACACATAACATGATTGAGACAGAATGGCACACGAAGAAAGAGTCAAATGGCACTCGTGGGAAATCGGAGCCACACTCGAACGCCTCGTACAGCAGTCACCACATTCATTCAGGCATGGCACATGCACTCTATATCCACGTGCCACTCGTGCCGGAGACCCATTCAGACAGTTGGCAAGATGAGATTACACTGCCATCTGATTGTGTTTGGAGCATTTGAACGGCATGTCGTACGCAGGTCGGATATATTGTGCTGCGACCAAGCAGCTGCACGAAATTATTGGCCATGTCAAACCGTGGCTGAATGATGCGATCGAGGCAGCCTTCACACCAGCAGCCAAAAGTTGTCGAATGCTGTGTGAGTGGCCAGTCGACCCATTCTCGACCGGAGTCGGCTGGAGTCCAGATGCCATCCATGAACATCCAACACCACTTGCGGGGCACTTAGAAAAGGCGGGGCCATTCGCACTGCCAGCATGAGAGCAGAGAGCAGGTGACCACTTTCGACCTGGCTGTGCAAATGACTTCAGTGTTTTGTGTAAAACACATTAGTGTGCTATTGTTGATTTGAAAGTGTTTCAAAAATGGTGCATGTGTGTATCAGTTTGTTGCTAGAATGTCATTTTTAGAAGAGATTGTTAGGTTTTGATTGTAGGGTTTCATTTTGACAGAGCTGTGAGGGGTTTTGCAGAAAGTGTTGTGTCTTATCTTGCTTGTGTGTAGAGTTTTTACACAGCTAGCCAAATTTTGCAAAATGTGTGTAAGCAGTCGGCAAAAACTGTAAAAATGTTCCCCCAATGATAACAAGGTATTTTATCTTTGCGTTTAGTGTCTACTGTAGGAAACTGTGTGTAATGTTCTGCAAAAACTGTGTTGAAGAATTGCAAGCAAAGTGCAAAGCAGAAATGTGTTTAAGGTATTGTCACATCGTGTTTTAGCTATTGTTACAAGAAGTTTGGGATTTGAAGTTTTAGCCTAAGCATTTGCTTTTGGGTGTAAGCAGTTGGCAAAAACTGTAAAGCAGAAAACTCTGGCATAACATCACAAAACATTGTGAAAACTCATTGTTTTTTGCTTTTTACAATATGCTTAGGGTCATGGAATTAAATTGTTAGGTGGGCGTTTTATAAAATACGAGGTCTGTCCAAAAAGTATCGTACCTTTTTATTTTTTTCAAAAACTATATGGATTTGAATCACGTGTGATTAGATCAGCCAAGCTTGAACCTTCGTGCGCATGCGTGAGTTTTTCCACGCCTGTCGGTTGCGTCATTCGCCTGTGGGCAGGCTTTGAGTGAGCACTGGTCCACCCCTCCCGTCGGATTTCTTTTGTCTGAGAACTGGCAAAGCGACTGCCGCTTTGCTCCATGAAATTTTTTTCAGAAACTGTTAGAGACAGGCAGTTGGAAACCATTCGATAGATTCAGTTGGATATCGGTGAAGATTCTGTTGGCGTCACATGGATTAAGGAGTGTTAAAACCTTTTTAAAGACGGCCCACAGCGGCGGAGGGCGTGCGGCGGAGGGCGTGCGGCGCGCCGAGCGGCCATTCAACAGACTGGAACGACCAGATCATTTCTAAACTGAAGGCTGTGTTGATCCGGGACATCATGTGACTACCACAGAAATGGCAACAGAGCTGGACATAGCACTTTTGCAGCACATTCCACTGTTACAGGAGATTTTGTAATGAAAGACGTGCGGAGGATTTCGCATGTTGGCACGAAGCAGCTCAGGACGCGCAGCAAAAAAACACCTCCATCTTGGAAGTCTCACAGGACATTTTGTGGCATGTCCAGCTGTTACACAATTTCTCGGATACTCACTCGACTGAAAGCCATCGAAAGCCGTCTGAGTCTTCTGAATGGTTTCCAACACGGAGGTTGTTTTTTTTTTGCTGCGCGTCCTGAGCTGCAACCGACAGGCATGGAAAAACTCACGCATGCGCACGAAGGTTCAAGCTTGGCTGATGCAATCACACATGATTCAAATCCATATAGTTTTTGAAAAAAATAAAAAGGTCCGTTACTTTTTGGACAGACCTCGTAATTTAATTTTGTGTGGACATTTAAACAACTTTCTGTAAAGTGCATCATTTGATTTTTTTTTTTTGTTCTCCCCCCCCTTTTTTTTTTTTTTTTTTTTTTAAAAGCATTTTCAGTTTATGGTTTTGGGGTTGTACAACATGAGGGACAGCACCTTTCCCAACCTAGACTGGTAATACGTGTCATTTTTTTCCCCTTTGGTGAGCACCATGACTTAGAGCGAAGTGGTAAACAAATATGGTTGATCTATTTCTGACAGTTGTTAATTATAATATGATGAAATCCCAAATCTGATTGAAACTTTAGGTATACAGCAAACAATTAGCGTAGCTTCATGTAGCTTCATGTGGCGTCATCCTGTCAGTGATCTATAAAAATGTTATATGGTCAGGAAAATATGATTTAATACTTTATCCTTTAATGCTATATTCCTACTTATTCTGAGCAAGCACATTGGAAGGATATCCTGGAATGGAAAACTATATCAGTAATTAGATATGCATGTTCAGGAAATACTAACTTGACTCTTGCTGTCACTGAAACCAAAACGGCCCACCCGTATTTAGTTCTATCTTGATTTTCCTCGATCAGAACATTATAGTGAGCTCTCGATGAAATGTGAGGTAGAACATGTAACTCTGAGAAATTTGGTCTTGAAAAGTAGAAGTTCAGTGAACACTGGCTTTGAGGCCTTTTAGTGCCTGTGTTTATCTCCAGATTCTGTAGTGTGAAGCGGATGACAATCTACAAATCCTTGGACAGGACAGCAGTCCAATGTAGGTTACTTCCTCAGCTAAGGCTGGGACTTATTTACAACTGAGAGGACCGAGACAATGCAGCCAAAGTGTTTTCTCCAAGGACACAGACAGGTAAAGTGAGCGGGATTCAAGCAAGGTCTACATATTGGCAGGCCAGCTCCTTATCCATAGAGCTATAGATTACATGTTACTAAACTGTACAGTTGTTAACACATCCACTGTACACGCATTGGCTGTGACAGCCTGCGTGGCAGAGTCAGGAAATAGTCATATCCTTTGTATCTGACAGATCAGCACAGGGCATTGCTTTTCACTGTGTCTTTGCAGTTTGGCAGAGGAACTGAAAAGGAATACTGTTTTTCTTCCTGTTTGATATACTTTGATGTTGCTTTTTCATCTGTAGGATAGACTTCCGTATGTCAATGTCCACAGCCAATCAGAGGTCCCCCAACATGGTCACTGAGTCCACCACAGCTGTGACCTCAACAACAGTGGATAGTGTGCCCGGGTCAAAAGTGAGTATATCTCTTCATTTGCAGTTAAACTTTCTTAAGTATGTTGTACTTGTGGATTTTCTTAGTTTTACTGTGGAATCTGAACTTTGAGGGCCTATCTTCCACCCATAGCAAAGCTGTGCACAGCACTGCACAAGTGTCATTGCTGGTTTCCTTAAATACCCTTTCTCATGATTGGATTCACCTGTGTAAGGAGGTCAAGGGTCACTGAGCTTATCAAACCAATTTTGTGTTCCAATAATTAGTGCTGAATGTATTCAAATCAATAAAATGACAAGGGTGCCCAAATTTATGCACGTGCCTAATTTTGTTTCAATAATTATTGCACATTTTCTGTAAATATTAGAAACATCATTTCACTTCTCAGTGTGTTCTTCTGCTATATGATACATTTAACTGAAGTTTCTGATTCAGACAACCAATGATTTATAAAGGAAAATCACAAAAATTATCAGGGGTACCCAAACTTTTGAATACAACTGTATTCCCACCAGCATTCAGCCATCTGACGTATCTTCAGTGTTCTGCACGCGATGACAATAAATCCCATTTGATCCACCAAAACAGAAAACAAGCATAATAATGACCTGAATAAATGCAGTGTTTTTTAAAGAAGTATGTCAATGTTTAACTAATCCGGGTGCGTTTCTCAGCATGAGACATGGGACGCATTTTGTCCTGCCAACAACCTCCAGTATAAATGACAGGCGGAAGTGAACCTCACCGGGTCTTCTTGTTCTTCTTCTGTCGAGTTTATTGGCGATTTGCAAACTGACGCAGTGCATTACCGCCACCAACTCTTTGGGTGTGGAGCATTAATGGTGTCTGACGTCCTCACCGGGTCACTTTAAATGGAAGTCTTTTCAAGAACGAAAAAAATAACAGTATTAACCGGTTACCATGACGAGTATTTTAAATAAACAGTTCTGATCTGGAACATAAAAAATATAAAGGTTGTGGTTTTTGTTTTTGTTCCATGAACTGGTTCAAAGCATTTGTTTCAAACTTTTTAGTTTATGTGTAATGAATCTAGAATATCTAAAATGTTCACTTTCTGAAATACTTGACAAAAAGTCTAGTCACAAGAAAAATTTCGGGTGAAACATATGAAAAAGAATCTTACATATTCCACATATTCCATCACCGACAACAAGATGGTGGATGGTGGAATTTATTATTATCGTTATGCTAACCCTAACCAAAATGCAAACGTGTTTTTGAACATTAAATTTGAAACATGTTGTGCATGTGTGTGGATATTTGTAGGAATATGCCCAAAATCTGGTACTTAACTTTTCTTATCATACGTATATTCCAAACATGTCATGAGAATAAGTGTCAGAGGTAAGGCCATGATGAGCATATACTTGTCTTAGAAACGCAATGAATTGAAAAGAACAATGAAGGAAGTAAATGTAAACACAAAAGCAAAAATGCAAAACTTCATCTTACTGGTCCACTGCTTCACCTCACGGAGCTTTGGTCGCTGCTGCTTGCTCGTGCACTTTGCCATGCTGTGGTCAGATCTGTCAGTAAACATCGCATTTGACTCTGCAATCTGAATAGCAGTGGTCTGAATTCCATCACACTCTGGTTACTGAAGAAGACAACAGATGAAAATTTGAATGGTTTATTTCATATTGCACTCATAACACACCCATGATGAATTAAGTAACTAAATATAACCTTATTGCTCCCTGCACCTTATTTTGCCATCATATTATATGTCCTGTAAATAACAAAGTACAGCTGGAAATGCCCCAAATGCTCTTGTGCTATGCACTTTAGATTGCACAAAGCATCCACCAAACACCAAGACAGGTCCCTTAAAGTTTAAAGACCTTTTAAACAGAAAATCACATTAAAACAATATTACTAACATTTTTTGTTGATATTGTATTTTTTGTTAGTATGTGTAATTGCTTTTAGAGCTCTCTGGATTACTGAAATTATTCATGTTGATGTGGTTGAATCCACTCTTTTTGTCATTGTGCTAAGTGACCCCTGAGAGCAATGTTTTTATGCACTTGAAAGCAAAAAAATAAAAGCTTTCTGGGGCTGCAGAGGGGTGTGGTGTACTCATCTGTCAGATTTTTCCACAGTAAAGAGGTCATGGAATTTGGAGAACATGTTTTGCCCCTGATAGTGGGTCACACAGAGGAAACAGGATAATGAAATCATGTGGAGGCCTGAAATGAGTAATGCTGCCTGTGGGTGCAACTAAAGGAAGCCTGAACTTTTCAACAAATCCCAGTTTAACTTTAAAAAACAATCCCTGTCATAAAATACAGTATCAAACTTTTGGTTTGGTCTATGGAATACATATGCTGTTGAAATAAATTTAAGGACATTTTAAAATAGTCAGTGTCAGTGATAGTTTTGCCTTTGTTGGTCATGATTGTTTTGTGTAACTGAACCCATTTTTTATGTCACACCATGATGCACACACTGTGCTGGACATCACAGTAACACTACAACGATACATTGTACAACCTAGATGCTTACACCATAGGTACCCCATGGAGGGGAGATGATAATTGTTTATTTCATATTTTGCATGTTTGTTAATATGAAGTTAGCTCTGCATTGATTTAGCTTTTCACATAACTTTATATTCTATGAGCTTTAGATTAAATACTGTTATTTTTGTTTAGATTTATATTGTGGTAACTCTGTACTGTATTCTGTTACTTGTAGATTCACTTAGCTTCATGTGTAGTTATAGTCATATTAATTCATCAGCTGATTAGATTTTATGGTTCTTTATTGCATATATTTGCATGTGGACAATAAAGCTATTCATTCAGAATGCTTCATGACAGACCCGTATATGGTAAACAAATAATACATCGGAAGTATATCACAGTTTATTAAGTACATGCTGAATTTTCAATTTATTTTCATTTATATAGCGCCAAATCACAACAGAGTTTCTCCAGGTGCTTCACACAAGTAAGGTCTAACCTTACTAACCCCCAGAGCAGCAGTGGTAAGGAAAAACCATCATAACCATTGTAAAATCCCTGGATTGGCCACAGTATGGTGACTCAGCATCCAATTAGGACATCTCTTCTTCAGAGACCATGTAAAAGTGCAGTTCTTCAGCAATGCCACCACAGAATCAAGTCTTTTGGTTTTTGTTTGCTTGCTGCAGACTGCCAGAGGTACGAGAAAAGTACACAGCTTTGGCAAAAGGGATCATGCTATAAAGAGAAACCTCAGCATCCCAGTGGTGGTCAGAGGCTGGCTCTACAAACAGGTGAGCTGATGTTCTGCAAGTTGGAAAGACTTGGTTACTCTTAAGATTGAGTAAACAGCAAAGTAACTAATCAGCAAAGTAACTAATAGTTACTTTTCTGAGAACTTCATTATAAAAATAACCAACTTAGATTACTAGTTACATTCAGCAGCTGCCATCAAGTTGACTGCAACTGCTAATGAAGTAACTGTATAAAGTAAATGAAAAATAGTAGAGAAGCTTGAATCTTCGACTGGACTGGGTTGCTTGACGAGAGGACGTTTCGCTTCAAATCGCAGAAGCTTCCTCACCTAAAATTCTTGCTCTGGTAGTCTGACTTCTGTCTGAACTGTTGTAGAGAAGAACAACAGAATCCCCAAAAGCTGGAGTTTTAAACCAAACCAGACCCCTCCTGCCGAGAGGCAGACTGCTATAGGCTAGTGACTAAACAATTGCTCTAGTTAGCACCTGTGCTCTAGTAGCACCCTCCTAATGACAGGGCAGCTGTCCCTCCTAACTGATGCCTCTCCTGATGGCTCCCCTGACGGCTCCCCTGACGACGTAAATGAAAACTGTAACTATAAAGTTACTAATAAAGTGACTTTTCAAAGTTACTTTGGCAACACTGCTACTCAGTTTTTGCGGATGCCTGTTCCAGACAGAGTAACCATTGAGAGGATTTTGCACCAATGTGGTAGGTCAACTGGTGTGGATTATGTCTGTTATAGTGAGTATAAAGCCTTTTGTAACCACACGTTCCCACTCAGTGTTCATATTGCTCAAACACAAATAGTGTTTGAGCACACAAACATTCTGTCATTTTATAAAACATTAGAGGTGAAATAAAACGGGTGATGGCCAAGTGGTTTGTGTACTTGGTTTCATTGCGGAAGGTTCCAGGTTCAAATCCCACACCTGCCACATTTCTCCATGTAATATGGAGTTGTGTCAGAAAGGGAATCGGGGGTAAAACGTGTGCCAAAATCAACATGCAAATCCTGGATGTGTTGTGGCGACCCTGAGTGAAAACAAAGGTGCAGCCAAAGGGACTTAAAAGAAGTGAAATAAATGGATTGCAGCTGTGAAGAGTCAAAATGTCTTTATCTAGTGCTTGTAGTCAAGACTCTGTATCACAGAAGAGTTTAGTTCTAAGTAGAGCTGGGACATGAATGTATTGATAGCAATATTAGTTCTTAATTTTTTGCTTTAATTGTCCCAGCATTAATGCGTGACAGAAAATGACCATATCCATACCACATTGGAATGCCCCCCCCTCCCCCCCCCCGACAGGCGCCCTACCCCCTTTTTTAGTGAAAATTGGTTAAATGCCCACTCTAAATTAAATACATTTTATTAACGTCGATTAAATGCCCAACCTAAAATAAAATAAAAATAAATTTCATGACCCCAACACACTGCAAAAAACAAAAAATGAGTTTTCATGATGCTTTTCTCCTCATTTCCATGTCTTACCTGTGACCAGCCCAGTCTCACGCTTTTTTCGTGGCCCCATCATGAAAAGCGTCCCATTTTTGTGGCACGTTTTTTTTTTATTTTGCTATATTTAATCTTCCCCTGCTACTAACTCTAACCATAACCATAACGTGTCTCCCCTCCCCTAACCATAACCCCCATCACCCAACATCTCATGCCCCCATCATGAAATGAATTTGTGCCCCCATCATGAAAAGCACCCCATTTTCATGCCCCCGTCATGAACCAATAGATTAATGTACTTTTCGTATTGCCATTACGAACTGCCGTGAGACTGGGCTGTGATGTCATTAGCGTGTGCTGGTAGTTGTCCTATGACCATGGAAATAGAGACCTGGAATGGACGTCACGTGACTAGCGGCATGCCGCACGGCGGCCATTACAAAGGGCGGAGAGCCAGTTAAGGCTCCTGTTAAACAGAAGCGAAATGAGGGGAAAAAAGGCAGCCAGTGCGTCACCATCAACTCCACCAACTACAAAAACAAATTCTTGAATACTAAAATGAACTGTACAAGAGCCTTAATGTAATTATGTAAAATAAATGTCTATTTTAAAGTCGTTATGTCGCAATTTAATATTGATATACTGAGACTATAACTCGACGCCATACGTATCATTATAAAAATATAATATAAATATATCATTAATAAAAATCCATCGAGAATTATGATGACAGGAAAAAGCCATCAAAGTAAATGAACAGAATGGCATATTTTTCCCCAAATTTCCACACTTTACATAAAACATTTTTTTCTACCCAGGCATGTATGGGTTCATTAGAAAGATCAATTAAAGGGCTTTAAAACAAGCCAACTTGTATTAAAATCTGTTAACAAATAGCAACAATAGAGTGAGAAAAGCAGCACAGTTTGTCAATTTCCCCAAATTTCTATATTTTACATAAAAGTTTTTTTTCACCCACCCACCCCTTTCTTTGGAAAGAGCTTTCAAGGGGCTTTAAAACAAGCCTACATTTATTAAAATCCGTTAAGAAATAGCGAGGCTAGTGCAAAAAAAGCAGTCAGTTTATTATTGATGAGCTGCACATCTCCACCCTTAGTAATGGCGCCTTCCTGTCCTGAGCGACGCTAATAGATTGAAGCGTGCACGTCCATTCCAGGTCTATATTCCATGCTTATGACAATGGCATCACTTTGAGAGTTTGAAGTACGAGCGTTGCACACAAGGCTTAACAGATCTGGCACTGAGTTTTTTGATGAAATCAGACATTTTATTGAAATAATTAGAGGGGGGGCATTCTGACAAACGTAATATTGTAAACATAATAATTGCTTGTGCTTCCACCCACCCCTTCTTCAGGCAGAATTTTGCGACATGTGAGTACAGTACAGTAGTGTTCAGAATAATAGTAGTGCTATGTGACTAAAAAGATTAATCCAGGATTTGAGTATATTTCTTATTGTTACATGGGAAACAAGGTACCAGTAGATTCAGTAGATTCTCACAAATCCAACAAGACCAAGCATTCATGATATGTACACTCTTAAGGCTATGAAATTGGGCTATTAGTAAAAAAGTAGAAAAGGGGGGTGTTCACAATAATAGTAGCGTGGCATTCAGTCAGTGAGTTCGTCAACTTTGTGGAACAAACAGGTGTGACTCAGGTGTCCCCTATTTAAGGATGAAGGCAGCACCTGTTGAACATGCTTTTCTCTTTGAAAGCCTGAGGAAAATGGGACGTTCAAGACATTGTTCAGAAGAACAGCGTAGTTTGATTAAAAAGTTGATTGGAGAGGGGAAAACTTATACACAGGTGCAAAAAATTATAGGCTGTTCATCTACAATGATCTCCAATGCTTTAAAATGGACAAAAAAAAACCAGAGACGCATGGAAGAAAACAGAAAACAATCATCAAAATGGATAGAAGAATAACCAGAATGGCAAAGGCTCACCCATTGATCAGCTCCAGGATGATCAAAGACAGTCTGGAGTTACCTGTAAGTGCTGTGACAGTTAGAAGACACCTGTGTGAAGCTAATTTATTTGCAAGAATCTCCCGCAAAGTCCCTCTGTTAAATAAAAGACGTGCAGAAGAGGTTACAATTTGCCAAAGAACATATCAACTGGCCTAAAGAGAAATGGAGGAATATTTTGTGGGCTGATGAGAGTAAAATTGTTCTTTTTTGGTCCAAGGGCCACAGACAGTTTGTGAGACGACCCCCAAACTCTGAATTCAAGCCACAGTTCACAGTAAGATAGTGAAGCATGGTGGTGCAAGCATCATGATATGGGCATGTTTCTCCTACTATGGTGTTGGGCCTATATATCGCATACAGATATCATGGGTCAGTTTGGATATGTCAAAATACTTGAAGAGGTCATGTTGGCTTATGCTGAAGAGGACATGCCCTTGAAATGGGTGTTTCAACAAGACAATGACCCCAAGCACACTAGTAAACGAGCAAAATCTTGGTTCCAAACCAACAAAATGAATGCCTCGCAGATGTGAAGAAATCATGAAAAACTCGTTATACAACTAAATACTAGTTTAGTGATTCACAGGATTGCTAAAAAAGCAGTTTAAACATAATAGTTTTGAGTTTGTAGCGTCAACAGCAGATGCTACTATTATTGTGAACACCCCCTTTTCTACTTTTTTTTACTAATAGCCCAATTTCATAGCCTTAAGAGTGTGCATATCATGAATGCTTGGTCTTGTTGGATTTGTGAGAATCTACTGAATCGACTGGTACCTTGTTTCCCATGTAACAATAAGAAATATACTCAGAACCTGGATTAATCTTTGTCACATAGCACTACATTTATTCTAAACACTACTGTATGTATTATTCGGGAATATTAGAGCATAAACACCAACACAGCTATTTCTAAGGGTGATAACAACTGGTCATTAACACGTTAATTTTCTCAACATTCTAAAGGTGCCCTGACACAAGCATGTTTTTGATTCAAGCAACAACATGACCTGTGTCGTGACGATCCCACCCGCTGTGTTCATAGCTGGGTGCCATTCTTTGTTCTACCGGCTGCCACGTGCTCTGCGCTGGATTCTGCATATATAAAATAATTATTTTGTGGCGGATGAATCCTTTTTTCTGCAAATTGGCCATTGAACACGGCTCTAATCATTTCCTGAATCACAGAGGAGGCCGCAGCCAGAGCCGTTCACGCGTGCGCATGCGCTCACCTAACAAGCCGCAGAAAGCATTTTGAGCCATCTAAAAATGTAATTATTTGACTTGTTTACATTGTCATGGCTTGATCACACAGTTGCGTGTTTTTTTCCTTCTTGTGTACAGCTGTTAAAGTATGTTTATAACAGATTTAACTTCTTGTTATAATCCTTCAGATGAGCTGTGCTCTGATGTGATCCCCTGACGTCACCACTCGCTCTATTCACCGCTTGTTTACTCCACTTGACGAGCTGCACGTGGTGTTGGAGATTAGATCGCGCCACATAGCACAACATTTGTGCGTAAAAGATTTTTGGAACATTTCAAAATTCTCTGTGCACAATAGCTCACACCTGCGCCCCTCTGGATTCCTGTCTGCACCAGTTAAAGACGAGTTTAAGCCCCGTTTACACATAGACGGTTTTGTCGGCGGGTAGTACGTAGACCAGATTTCGCGGTAGTTCCGGCTGTTTTTGCAGTGGAAAGGGGCGGAGAATTTCGCTGGTGTTTTGACCGCCGTACTATCCGCAAATACACGGATAAAACGCCGCTAAATCCGCCGAATAAAGCGGCTTTTTGACGCCGTAGCATCTGGCACATGTCAGGCAATGAGGGTTAATACCCAGTTCTATCCTTTACAATCACAGGTTAAGACGCGCGTGAGAACAGCGGTGTTCTGCTGCCGCCGATAATGCCCTGTGTACCGCTGGTTAATACCCAGGTTTTTATCCAGGCAAATCCTGCGTTACTCCAGGATCATTTGCATATGGGCACCGCCCCCAGAATTATAATAGGCTGAAGCAGCAGGAATATATGCCTCTGTCACTGCAGGGGGAGGGAGATCATCCTCAGCCTTTTCTTCTCCTTCCTTTCCCCCTCTTCAACGTGTTGCTCCGTCTCCACCACAGGCCTCCCCTCTGCTTCTGAACCAGACCTCTTGGTTTCCTTCTTCTTGTCCTTGCCGCTGCCAACTTTCTTTTAGGAGGCATACTGGAGCTTCTCTGCAAAAATATCTGGAGCTGGCCGCGAGTGAGAGGCCTGCATGCAGCGCGCTAGCGTTTTTATACTGACCGCCGCCTATCGGCCGTTTGGAACATGGTGGCGTTTAGAACGGCGTACTGTCCGCTAGCGCCGCCATTTTGTCTGCCTCTGTCGCCGTTTTACACGCCATTGGTTAGGGATACAACGCCGGCCGCCAATTACAGTGGTGTAAACTGCGGCACTACAGGAAGGGGCAGGATGAAACGGCGATTAAAAAGTATCAAACCCCGTTGTTCGCGTTGTCTCTGTCGTCACGCAAATTCTCCAGGAGCGCTCCTGGAATTATTCGACATGTTGAATAATTTTTTCGACGATTCCCGGTAAAGCCGGAACTAAGCCACGCCCCCTAGCAACGGCGTTTGATCCTTAAGATGGCCAAAAACTCTTCCGGGACGCTTCCGGGAGCTCTTATCGTCTATGTGTAAATGGGGCTTTACTCTCCAGCACAACACAGCACGACACAGGTCGTGCTGTGTCGTGAAGCAAAAACATGCTCGTGTCAGGGCACCTTAAGGATAATTCATGTTGGTCATTGTAAGAAGTGAAACCAATTGTACTCTATACAACAATTAAAGCAAATAAAAAAATGTTCTGGAGTCTCATTGAATCTTCTGTGTTGATCAAAGAGGCATTTGTCTTGTTATATGTCATGTAGGTTATTGACCCACTGAAAATCTGACATAGTGAATGAAGAACTGAAATCAGTCCAACTTCTAAATATGAATATAAAATCATTTAGGTTCCCGGTGTAACAGTATATCTTCCCCCCTGGATGGAGAAATTATAGATGTGAATTGAGAGATTTTACACAAAAAAGGGGTCAGACAACTCAGAATGGAAGATGAAATGTGTGATAGGACTGCAGCAGACTTGCTATGCAGGTGGTGGGGAGATATCCAGGAGGGAAGATATACTGTTACACCGGTTCAGACCCCACCCCTGACACATTTCTCCATGTAATGTGGAGTTGTGTCAAAAAGGGCATCCACCGTAAAACCTGTGCCAATTCAACATGCAGATCCACCTTGGATCTGCAGTAGCGACCCCAAGTAAAAACAAGGGATCAGAAAAAGGGACTTACTACGAAATACACCTAAATATATCTCGTAGTAGAGTGAAAAGACATTCATAACAAAATAAAAAATCTGAGCAAATGTTTTAGCAGCCTCACTGTGAAGACAAATATCAAACTCAGTGCATACGCCTGACAATAAATGCAGCAGCTTTGTGTTAAATACCGCAAGATGAAAGCTTTAAATTATTGCTCTAAATGTCAACATGAACCTGTTCATCTACTTCTGCTTGATTTTTGATTTCCTAACTATGTTTTTTAATGAAACTTTGAAAAAGGATGTGTGTTGTGTTTCCCCTGTCACTACCAGGACAGCTCTGGAATGCGACTGTGGAAACGGAAGTGGTTTGTTTTGTCAGACTACTGCTTGTTTTATTACAAAGGTGAGTCTGTCAAAAGTGCACTTGGTCATTGTTTAACAACAGAAAATTAGCATGGTTTTGATGGTAAATTGAGGCCAGGTGGGAAGATGTAATTGTAGATTAATAACAATGTGTAAAGAAATGAGCAACTCAGCCACATGGGGTGTGCAGCCAGTACATTCTGAGTGCCGGTCCCAAGCCCGGATAAATGAGGAGGGTTGCGTCAGGAAGGGCATCCGGCGTAAAACAAGCCAGCCCAACTATGCAGATTCAGAATCGAATTCCCATACCGGATCGGTCGCGGCCCGGGTTAACAACGTCCGCCACCGGTGCTATTGCCCAACAGGGTGCTGGTGGAAATTGGGCTACTGCTGGGCGAAGACGACGAAGAAGAGGAGGAAAACATTGCCATGAACAGCGGGAGAAGAAGAAAACTAGAAGGGTGGAAATGAGAGTGGGGACTTTGAATGTTGGTAGTATGACTGGTAAAGGGAGAGAGCTGGCTGATATGATGGAGAGGAGAAAGGTAGACATATTGTGTGTGCAAGAGACCAAGTAGAAGGGAAGTAAGAGCAGGAGCATCGGCGGTGGGTACAAGTTGTTGTACCATGGTGAGGACAGGAAGAGAAATGGTGTTGGGGTCATTTTAAAGGAAGAGTATGTTAAAAGTGTGTTGGAGGTTAAGCGAGTGTCTGACAGGGTGATGAGTGTGAAGTTGGAAATTGAAGGGGTGATGATGAATATCATCAGTGCATATGCCCCACAGGTAGGTTGTGAGATGAAGGAGAAAGAAGATTTCTGGAGTGTGTTAGATGAGGTGGTGGAGAGTGTGCCCAAGCATGAAAGAGTGGTGATAGGAGCAGACTTCAATGTGCATGTTGGTGAAGGGAACAGAGGTGATGAGGAAGTAATGGGTAGATATGGTATCAAGGATAGGAATGGGGAAGGACAGATGGTAGTTGATTTTGCAAAAAGGATGGAAATGGCTGTGGTGAATACCTACTTTAAGAAAAGGGAGGAGCACGGGATAACATATAAGAGTGGAGGAAGGTGCACAGAGGTGGACTACATTCTTTATAGGAGATGCAAGCTAAAAGAAATCACAGACTGTAAGGTGGTAGCAGGAGAGAGTGTCACTAGACAGCATAGGGTAGTTGTTTGTAGGATGACTTTAGAGGTAAAGAAGAAGAAGAGAGTGAGAGCTCAACAAAGGATCAGATGGTGGAAGCTGAAGGAGGAAGACTGTTGTGTGAAATTTAGCGAGCAGGTGAGAGAAGCACTAGTTGGAGGGGAAGCAATTTTGGACAACTGGAAAAGTACTGCAGATGTGGTGAGGGAGACAGCTAGGGCAGTACTGGGTATGACATCTGGACAGTGGAAGGAAGACAAGGAGACTTGGTGGTGGAATGAAGAGGTCCAGGAAAGCATAAGGAGAAAGAGGTTGGCGAAAACGTTTTGGGATAGTCGGAGAGATGAAGAAAGTAGACAGGAGTACAAGGAGATGCGGCGTAAGGCGAGAAGAGAAGTGGCAAAAGCAAAGGAAAAGGCATATTGTGAGCTGTACAAGAAGTTGAATAGTAAGGAAGGAGAAAAGGACTTCTACCGATTGGCCAGACAAAGGGACAGAGCTGGAAAGGATGTGCAGCAGGTTAGGGTGGTAAAAGATGCACATGGTAATGTGCTGACAAGTGAGGAGTGTGTGCTGAGAAGGTGGAGGGAATATTTTGAAGACTTGATGAATAAAGAAAATGAGTGAGAGAAAAGGCTGGATGATGTGGTGAGAGTAAATCAGGAAGTAAAAGAGATTAGCAAGGAGGAAGTGAGGGCTGCTATGAAGAGGATGAAGAGTGGAAAGGCAGTTGGTCCAGATGACATTCCAGTGGAGGCATGGAAATGTCTAGGAGAGATGGCAGTAGAGTTTCTAACCAGATTGTTTAATAAAATCTTGGAAAGTGAGAGGATGCCTGAGGAGTGGAGATGAAGTGTGCTGGTTCCTATTTTCAAGAACAAGGGTGATGTGCAGAGCTGCAGTAACTACAGAGGCATAAAACTGATCAGCCACAGCATGAAGTTATGGGAAAGAGTAGTAGAAGCTAGGCTTAGAAAACAGGTGAAGATCTGTGAGCAGCAATATGGTTTCATGCCGAGAAAGAGCACTACAGATGCAATGTTTGCTCTGAGAATACTGTTGGAAAAGTACAGAGAAGGACAGAAAGAGTTACATTGTGTGTTTGTGGACTTAGAAAAAGCTTATGATAGGGTGCCAAGAGAAGAGTTGTGGCATTGTATGAGGAAGTCTGGAGTGGCAGAGAAGTATGTTTGGGTAGTGCAGGACATGTACAAGAATAGTGTGATAGCGGTGAGATGCGCAGTCGGAATGACAGAATCATTCAAGGTGGAGGTGGGATTACACCAAGGATCAGCTCTGAGTCCTTTCTTGTTTGCAGTGGTGATGGACAGGTTGACAGATGAG